>NW_013624288.1:0-676 GCF_000695525.1 Brassica oleracea var. oleracea
TTTAAAATTTCAAAACACATTCTACATTTGAATTAATGTATATTAAATTCTCATTCGTTGTACATGGACATCGTTTTATTTTTTTGTCAATTAATTTACTAAAACTTCATAACATTCCCTAAATTGGGGGACTAACCACTATAAAATCGTTATTTGCTTGAGAAACGGACACAACAAAATTCCAAACCTCTTTGAACTTCATAATACGTTGGTGAAGGATGCAACAATGCTTTAAAACAGTATTTTCATACTTTTGAATTTTTCTCAAAATTTATTGGTTAACCCCTACGAAAATATTGAATTTTCGGTAAATACTTTATATACTGAAGCCAATGATCTTTACTGTTGTTTTAAAATTTCTAAACACATTCTACATTTGTATTAATGTATATTAACCTCTATTTCATGGTACATGGGTATCGTTTAATTTTTTTGTCAATTAATTTAGTAAAACTTTATAATACTCCCTAAATTGTTTACTAACCACTATAAAATCGCTATTTTCTACAAAAAGGGAGACAACAAAAGTTCCAAACCTCTTTGAAATTCATCATATGTAAGTGAATGATGTAACTATGCATTTATATAAAATTTTCAAGGTTAACCCCCCCTACGAAAATATTGAATTCTCGGTAAATGCTCTATATACTTGAAGCCTATGATCATTAGTGTTGTT
>NW_013624289.1:0-676 GCF_000695525.1 Brassica oleracea var. oleracea
CCCATTTCTCTCTTCTTCCTCTGCGTGACTCCTCTCTTCTCTCCGGCAATTTTCCCCTGAAATCCGACGATATCTCCGGCGATCTCCCCTTCTCTTACACAAATCATGTAAGGAACCTATCCCACTCTCTTTGGTTCTATTTGTTAGGTTTTTGTGTAGTTTTGATAGATTTTTGTTAGGGTAATTGGTTAGGATTGTTATTTGGTTGTATAATAGGTTTATAATTGTGATTTGGTTGAATAATTTGTTTTGTTGAATTGATTTAGAATTTTTTTAGAATTTAATTTTTTTAATTTTTTTTGTATTTATAAAATCAATTTTTGTATATAAAATCGATTTTTGTATTTTACAAATCGATTTTTCTATATAAATTCGTTTTTTTGGATTTTAATAGCTGATGGACTTGTTGAATTGACAATTGAGCTTTACATTACCATGCATGCAACTCATTAGGCATTTGTAGGATTATAATTTCAAGTTTTCTGAATAGAAACCCTAAGTCTAGCTATTTTCCTTTTAAGCACCAAAACCTCAACCAATCAATCGAGCAATTACTTGCTCAACCAAAACTACAAATTTATATTTTAAATCTTTAAAACTTCATACTTAACATAACTATTTTTAGCCAGTTTCAGGATTCCCCTTCGCCCCACAGCTCCAACCATACATCTCCCTC
>NW_013624290.1:0-676 GCF_000695525.1 Brassica oleracea var. oleracea
ACGTAGGCAGCTTGTCATATCGACAAGTTCAGCTACCCCCCTCGTTACAAAAAGGGCGGGGTGGGTACGTATACTCGTATACTCCCACAAAGTCCGAAATATCCATGAATGTACTCGATATTTTTGAAACATTTTCAATAAATTCTACCTTCTTCCGATCTTACAATTCACTTGCAATAAGTCACAGTAATCTAAGGTTGGCCTAAGAAACGCCCAAGATAAGGGCATACCGTCCAAGCAGTCCTTGGATCACACATACTCATGGTCAAGCAAGACCGGAAAAAACGCATCTTCTATAAGAACGAAGATCGTAGCCATCTCACATCAAAAGACATATCTTCGAGAAAAGCGAGACGTCGCAAATATTTCTCAAAAGATATTTTCCAAGTACACAGTCCATCCGTGACTCTAAATTATAAAATTCCCGTCGATTGGCCCCGACATACAAGTCCAAAATGTTCTCTAAAAAAGAACTCGTAGTCAAACCTTTCATAAAAACTAAAGGTTCTCTTACATCCGACAAGGATACCATAGCGCGCTATACAAGAAAATCCAAAATTTTGGTCAGCACACCAGACGTTCTCTGGAGAGTGTTCGATTCTTCCCACACAAGTCATATAAGTCGGCGTCCAGTCGCAGACTTTAATCGGAAAGAATCAGGTAGAAATCGCCAACG
>NW_013624291.1:0-418 GCF_000695525.1 Brassica oleracea var. oleracea
TGTCACTAGCAACATTAGTACAACTCCCACCATCAATAATCAAAGAGAAAACCTTTTAAGAAACTAAACATCGAGAATGAAAGAGATTCTCCCTTTGTTCCTTTTCATTGGTTTTGGGTTGGACACTAAAAGTTCTTCTTCTGACAAGTAGAAGGCCATGAGCTGGATAGTAGAAGCAAGGCTCATCATCATAGATCGGGTCGGACTCATCATCAAAGGTTGGATCGGAACCATCGACCAAGCGGCCGTCCGTCTCATCGAAGATAGACTCGACCATGCCTTTCCTAGCAACGAGTAGTGGCCCGTGATGCGGATATCCAAAGGACTCGTCCTCTTCATCAAAGATCGGACCAAGATCTTCTTTGTTCTCCAGTTCATCCTCAGATTCAACTTCTCCATTCTCCATAAGAATCATCAC
>NW_013624291.1:467-676 GCF_000695525.1 Brassica oleracea var. oleracea
TGTCCTAGACCTTGACATTTGAAACACCTAATGTCTCTTGCTCGGCCAGAAGTATCAACTGCCTTTCCTTTGTCATCACGAGCAGGGACATCAGTTTAAAAGCATTATGTGTTGTGGAAGAAGACTTACCTTTGTCTTGGTCGCTTGGCTTAGGAGCAAAACCCGGTTTAGGAGAGTAGGCCGGTTTAGAGGTAATGGCCGACTTTGAG
>NW_013624292.1:0-676 GCF_000695525.1 Brassica oleracea var. oleracea
TATCGTAATATTAGAATAAGTAAATATACTATATAAGCAAAATAAAAGAGAGTTTTTGAGGCTCCATAGGGCATCCACATCAGCGGAAAAAACTTATTCTAAAAGATGACACGTGGCATTAACAAAAAATAAAAATAAAAATAAATAATAAGTAAATATATAATATAAGAAATATAAATGTTACATTAAACAATAATAAGTAAATATACAATATAAGAATTAGAAATATTATATTAAACATCTATCATAATTTATAATCTGATATAAAAGCAAGAAAATTAGAAAACGTAAATGTATAATTAAAAATGAAAAAACAAAATTAAACATTTATCTGAAAAATGTATCTACTTTTGAGGCTTCAATCCACGTCAGCAAAAAAAACTTTTCCAGAAAGATGACACGTGACATAAAATATAGTTTTACATTTTAATATTATTAATTTTCGAAAATTATAAATAATATGTAAATATACAGCATAAAAAATGGAAAAACTACATTAAATATATGTAAAATTATCATTTTTCACTTAAAAAAAGACGATTTATCTCCATAATATAACATTACCGTTTTATTAAAAAAAACAAAAAAACATTATATATAATTTTAAAAATAATAAATAAATGTAAACATACAACATATAAAATGGAAATACTACATTAAACATATGTAAGATTAC
>NW_013624293.1:0-676 GCF_000695525.1 Brassica oleracea var. oleracea
GGTTAGTATCTATACAATATATTTTGAATAGAAATATCATTGAAAAAAGATACTCTATTGAATAATGAAAAGAAATATAATTATAGAAAGAAACTTATTGAGATATTTTAACAATTAAAAATTACCTTTTATGATAATAAAACACAACTCTTAAAACTAATAATTGTGGAAAGACACTTATTGGGATAATTTAACTACTTTTTAAAACTACTTTATTTTTAATAATAAAAAGACACAACTCTTAGAACTAATACATTTCAGTTTTTGATCATTTATGATGAGAAGACACAATTTTTAAAACTAATAATTGTGGAAAGATACTTATTGGGACATTTTAACAACTTTTTAAAACTACTTTATTTTTTATAATAAAAAGACACAACTCTTAGAACTAATATATTTCCGTTTTTTGATGAAAATACACAAATCTTAAAAATTAATACATTTTCGGTTTTTTTAATGAAAACCCCAACTTCTAAATATTAGTAGAGATTCCTATTGTTAATAATATTAATTGTTACATATTATATATATTAGATTATCTTTTGAAAAATAATTTTAAATTTATCATATTTATATATTTAAAAATGATTTAGATTTTACAATTTTAAACTATTCATATATGTTACACTATTTTTATAAACATAGAAATTATTTTTAAAATATATTTTATGTT
>NW_013624294.1:0-399 GCF_000695525.1 Brassica oleracea var. oleracea
GCAACCTTGTTTGCGTCTTTCTCCGATTTTTTGTGAATGTGTTTTCTTCGTCAGATTTTTCGTAAAAATAGATCTTTTTCTAAGATTTATTTTTCGTAAAAACGTTCATGCCGATTTTTACGGACTTTCTGATATTGATTCCGTCGTGACCGATTTTGATCCCAACAGTTAGCCCCCAGCTTGTTAGAACCATGAGCTTCTAGCGTGACGTTTTAGTGAGTGGCTTTGCAAGTTAGGTGAGTTAGGCGGAATTAATGGTCGCAAAGGTCCGTGGTAAGTGGTCTTCTCGCTCTTCTTAAAGTAGAACGCGATAAGATTGGGGCTGCGCCTTATGACGGCTGCCTACATACCCTTGTTGAAGGGATCAAGCCTTTCGTAGTTCGTCTTGGAGTTAAGGTT
>NW_013624294.1:504-676 GCF_000695525.1 Brassica oleracea var. oleracea
CGTAATCTAACTCTATGTGAACTGCTATATCTGTGATCTGTTTCGAGAGTTTTCCGTAGTGTGTAAACTTGCGGGATTTCTGAAGACGCTCGAATAGTGGCAAAGAGACAAATTTTGGGATCTCCTATCAAGGGTTTTGATACTATGCCTAGAGATGTTAGAGACCAGTGCG
>NW_013624295.1:0-675 GCF_000695525.1 Brassica oleracea var. oleracea
GACTTGTCTTCATTACAACTATTTTTGAGCGGGTGACTAAACCTTAAGCATCGCTTTGCTTCATTTAATACTATAATGTTTTGAGTTTGGCAAAAAAGAAAAAAAAAAGAGGCAAATTTCAAACCAAATCAAAACCAAATTGTCCCAACTATTTGGTTATTTTTTAGCAACCCAAAATGTTTGGTTTGATTCTATTTAAAACTTAACCAAACCAAAAGGCCAAAATGTTAAATATATTAATAACATTAAAATTTAATATAATTTACTATCTTGCCTAAACAGCTAACGATAATGTTATATATTTTTCTTAGCAAAACAAAAGAATATGATTTTCTTATCTTACACTATCATCGAAAATAGAACTACCTATATTAGATCTGAAATTAGTCATTTACAGTTATTAGATCTAACTATTCATATTTTTCATGATGTTTGATTTTTACTTCCAAACGAAAATTAATGATTTATTTATTATTTAATAAATATTTTTTTCTTAACTGAACTAGACGCGACTACAATAATTGAAGTTTTGTTGGACATCACATGATATGTGCATTCATTGATACTAGTAATAGATTTCTTTTGTTGAACAATATAAGAATTCTAGTTTTTTTTTCATAATTGCATTTTATCTAATTTGGTTTATAACATATAAAACGTTTGGTTGGAAATGTT
>NW_013624296.1:0-675 GCF_000695525.1 Brassica oleracea var. oleracea
TTTTGCAATTGACCATTTTACGGGTTGCTTTTTATAGTTGAAAAAAAGCTGTGATTTTGTACATGTAGACTTTTATTTCAGTGTACAATTTAAAAAGGTTAGTTTTTGCAATTGACCATAATTCATCCAAGATTTGACTTTCAGAACCATACTTCATATGCAGTCCACATGTTTGAATTTTTTTGAAAGAGGTTAGTTTTGCAATTGACCAAGTTTGACTTCCAATCAGTAGATTGAAATGAACGTCTACGGGTGTGTAGACTTCTTGTGAAGTCTACTCTCAAATCCGACGGGTTGGTTTTCCATTTGACCAAAATAAAAAAAGTAGACTTTATATGCCGTCTACATTTTTTTTTCTAAGATAAGAAGACTGCATATGAAGTCTACAATTTAATAAATTTTTGATTGCTTTTTAAACTTTTTGGTCAAACACAAAACTAACCTATTCAACGAAGTCAAAGTTTTGGTCAAATCCAGAACGGACCTTTTATAGACTTTGTTGGCAGTCTACATTTTGTAGACTTCCGTTGAAGTCTATTTTGAAAAGTCAAAAAGTTTGGTCAAATGAAAAACTAACCTCTTTTCGTCTCAGTATGTCTACCGAAAGTTTTATTTTTGTTGTCAAAGGTAAAATCAAGGTTGGACTTGCCGGATATTTGCTCAAGAAGCGAGTTA
>NW_013624297.1:0-675 GCF_000695525.1 Brassica oleracea var. oleracea
GAGGATTTTCAAGCTAGCTGTGATCGCAAAGGAGACCTCTACGGTAAGAAAAGTTATCACCCACACCATCTCTGAGTTGCAATGCTTGATGTGGTATTTGTCTTCGTTGCTGCTCAGATAGAAATCTAGAATTTTGCTTACAATGTGCTTAAAATTTGATTTGTTAAAATGATTGTATTGTAGTGTAGTATGGTTTGGATCTGTTAGCTGCTTCAGTACTATGCGTGTTTGGTTTTGGTTTGGTCATAAGAAAGTAGTTTACTTTTTGTGCACTCTTCTTACTTTCACGGTTGATTTCGAAATTTTGTTAAAATGTATTGTAGGTTTGTGATAAGCATTCTCTGGAATCGTTGTCTTTATCAGTTTCTGCGATCACTCTTTCAGAACAGAACATGACAAATGATATTCACTAATTTTGTTTATAGCCTTAGGAAGGATTTTTTTACAACACTCGGGTTTTGTTTTTTTTTTTTTTGAGGGTTCTATTGTAGTATAGTTTGATTAGGATGCTTGAGTTCTATGTGTGTTTCAGTTTTGTCTGGTCATGAAATAGTAGAACGCTATTGTGTAGTCTTCTTACTTACACGCTTGATGAACAATGGTATATATGTTGTTGGGCACATGAAGGTGGTTAATGGACAGTGTCTCATTGGGACCCCAGTTCTTGATGAAGTG
>NW_013624298.1:0-675 GCF_000695525.1 Brassica oleracea var. oleracea
TAGAAACCTATGGGACTACTTAGTCTCGCTAACTGAAGAAAGAGATGCACCGTGGTACATCACTGGCGATTTCAACGATCTCCTCAGCAACGAGGAGAAAACCGGTGGTACACAACGACCAGAAGGCTCCTTTATGGATATGAGAAAGTTTTATGCTGAGGGAGATCTGTTTGATTTACCACATAGTGGAGACCCCTTGTCATGGAGAGGACAGCGAGGAGATCACTTGGTGAGATGTAGACTTGATCGCGCTGCAACTAATTCAAGCTGGGCTGAGCGCTTTCCTACTGCTAGATGCACCTATCTCGCATATGAGGGATCAGATCATAAACCACTCCTAACAATCTTTGAACCCTCCAAGCGAAGAAGAAGAGACATATTTCGATATGATAGGAGATTGAAGGACTACCCTGAAGTTACAGAACTAATCCGGGCCACATGGAAGGAAGCGCACCTGTGCTCAGTGACTGAACGAATTAGCCAGATGCGAGGCGCTATCTCCCGCTGGAACAAGACAAAACAAGCCAACAGCAGGATTGTAATTGAGAAGAAAAAGGTGGAACTTGAAGAAGCGCAAACAAGCAGTGTCAATGACTTGGAACTCATACACAAGATATCAAATGAACTAAAGGCGGCGTACAAAGCAGAGGAAGCATATTGGAGACAGCGAAGTAG
>NW_013624299.1:0-675 GCF_000695525.1 Brassica oleracea var. oleracea
ATTACTATTTTTGTTAAATAATCATATCCTTAAGTTGCTTTTCTTTTGTTGCCTTTTACAACGTGTTAGTCTAATGCTATCTTCCTAATATTCTTAGTTGAGTAATCAAAGAAGAATTAAGAAAGATAATAATGTTGCAGCATTCAGCATCAATAAAATGATCTTCCTTCTTTCTTCTGACCATTTGGAGATTTACTAAAAAGTTTATTGCCCTATACGATCTGTAAAAGTTAAAGACGACACTCACCTGTCATTAATTACATTCGGCTCAAAACTGTCCAATGTCATGAGTTAAAGCTATCGGTCTAGAGAGTTTTCAATAGTTGATATCATTTAGGTACTCTTCTAAGTAGTACGTATTTGCCGAATACATTTTCTCCTGTCACTTAGCTGGCGAACTCTTTATAAGTATCCAGTTAAATTAGCACCACGATAGCCTGAGAAAAGGGAGAGGAAAAAATGATTGTAGTACAGGAAGTGAAATTTAGGATATATGTTGTTACATGATGATGGTGTGCTTCTTATACCTCCCATGTAGATAAGTCACTCTTTCGATTTGGATAAGGTATGCTAGGCTGCAAATGATGAACGTGCAAGTTTTGATATTATTGGTGCTTGTTTAAGTATGGAGGTGATTATTTTAGATCGCACGAACAAAAATTATGATAAAAATAT
>NW_013624300.1:0-675 GCF_000695525.1 Brassica oleracea var. oleracea
ATATATATATGTATACACAATTATAAAAAATTTATAAATGAAAAAAAATGTTGTTAAATATTTATAAATTTTTTTAAAAAACGTTCTATCATACATAGTTTATTAGTGGAAACTTATAAAAAATTATAAAAAATTTTAAAATTTTTATTATACATGATTTATATATATATATATATATGTATACAAAATTATAACAAATTTATAAATATAGAAAAATGTTGTTAAATATTTTAAAAAAAATTTAAAAACGTTTTATTATATATATTTTGTTACTGGAAACTTGAAAAATATTTTTAAAAATCAAAAAACGTTTTAAAAAATCAAAAAACGTTTTTAAAAATCAAAAAACGTTTTTAAAAATCAAAAAATGTTCCAAAAAAAACTAAAACAACAATCCAAACAACAATCCTAACTTATATATCCTAAACTATCCATTCAATCCTAAAATTTTCAATCAAACAACCTAAAATCCGAGATCTAACTTCCAAAACCCTAAACAATTGATATTAAAGAAGGTTTGGGATGATTCTTACATGATTTGGGGTTTGGGGAAGAGATATGAGGGTGAGAAGAGGATTTGCCGGTGAAGGGAGGTGGATAATGGCTGGAATCGCCGGTGTAGAGGGAAGAATCGCCGTGAGAGAGAGGATTTTTGAGAGAGAGAGGCGGAAATAA
>NW_013624301.1:0-675 GCF_000695525.1 Brassica oleracea var. oleracea
GTTCAAATACACACATCAGCCTAATCTATCATACAAAATCATCTAAACTGGCCTGTTTATCACCCGTCATACGTAACCAGGATGTCATCCATGTCCTTGTTTTCGAACTCATGCGCGTCAGGAAGCTCTTGAAATATATCCACCGCCATCTTATCCCTCATACTCTTCCCGTTGGCCTTAGCAAAGTCTTTTTTACTAAACTCTATCCCAAGAGCATGACATTCAATGTACTTTAGAGTGTACACGCCACAATCACCAGCTCGGGCCGGAGGTATATTGGTCGGTCTCTCATATGTGAATGGCTCCAGGCTGTATTGGGCACGTAGTTCGTCTGAGGAAGCGCACTCAACAAGCAGATAAGGGACCATGTAGAGAAAAGGCTCCATTACCACATCGAGTTCTTCTGGGGAGATACTGGAACAAATGCTGTCAAAGACAACTATGTGCCTCTTAGGGATCGATATCCAAATAGCAATCGAATGACTGTCGGCGAAGTTTACTGGCGCATAGATATCATCAATATCCGTCCCCCAAACCTTGTTCGATTTGCAAAATGATGGTATAGTGCCTGCATAATAATTCCACGCCCAACCAGGGAGTCTTCTTCCTAAACTGTTTTGATCGGGCATCGAGTCCTTAAAATCCTTGAAGTTGAATCTCCATTGCTGAGCAAAG
>NW_013624302.1:0-675 GCF_000695525.1 Brassica oleracea var. oleracea
ACATAAATAAAAGTGCAGGCTTTACCTTGGGAGTATCGATCACATGACGCAAGGATTTTCAAACAAGTAGTTGGATATGCAGGTAAAAGTTCGTTACTATCTTTTCTCTCTACTAATTTCTCTCTTTAGTCAAAGTCTGCTTATATTGCAAGATCATTGCCCAACATTGGACAGACTTTCATGAATCAAGCCTTAATGGTGGTTGCCACCAAGTCCTGTTCACTTCTCTTTGACCTATATCCAAGAATTCATATGAAGCAAACCTTGATGATTGCCGCAAACAAATCCCGTTCGAATTCTTTTTGTTGGAATCCTTGTGAAGCAAGTCATAATGGTTGTAGCCACCAAGTCCTGTTCGGATTCAAGTTAACTTACATCTATTATATATACATATTTTTTTCTTTTTCTTTTTCTTTCTTTCTTTTTTTCGTTTTTTTTTTTTAAATTAAATATCTCTACTTATAAATCTAGGGTCGAAATAGAGAGAGTAAATGAGATAAATCTACACAAGGCTTTACCCTTCCAGACTTGTTTGAAGAATCCGATCCCATGTATACCAAGCCCCAAGACAAGCAGTTGTGTCAGGTTTACTGTTGGAGGTCAGCTTTGGTTCCTTCAAACAATCTCTACAAGTGTGAATAGTTGAAAGGTTGATCCACTTTAGTATCTTTAGTA
>NW_013624303.1:0-675 GCF_000695525.1 Brassica oleracea var. oleracea
TCTCATCCCGAACCCACGTTTTAGCTTATCAACCCTGAGACCATGTACCATCAAACTCAGATACATGAAAGTTAAGGCACAAGAGAGAGAGAGCTTACGTTGGGGCAAGTTTGCCAGGACTATATTAGCTCTTCAGTGAAAGGCTTTAAGAAATGAGTCACGGCTACTACACGTTAAAATTTTTTTAGAGAAACTAAAGAATATGATGTTTACAGGTAATATTCCAAGACATTGACCACCCATGATCCCCCAGAATCCAGCTCTGTAGTCGTACCTGATACCAAGGAACAGAAGAGTTTTGAAGGACCTGATGTACCACTAGTTTCCTAGCCGGTTAGTCCAGCTTGCTTCTCTGCCATTTTCACCAGGATGCCCATTCACCAAAACATCACTTCCCCCTTCGTTCTGCATCGATTTCTTTAGATCCTTGAAGCTACTTTTCACCATACTCGCAAATCATTACAAAGATAAGATATGAAAATATTAATCCATAATGAATTCAACGAAAGTTATACGATTAGTGTAAGTCGTACGAAAGTTATACTATTAGTTTATTAACTTGTCCGCTGGTAGTTTGTTGGTTGGTTTCATAAATAAAATATTTTTTATTTGAATTGTAAAGAACACTTAAAATAAATAGATATAAGAATATATATATATATATATATATATATA
>NW_013624304.1:0-675 GCF_000695525.1 Brassica oleracea var. oleracea
AGCGATTTTAAAACCCTCTTGATAATAAGCTTGTGTTGTTGACTGATTATAATGTGTGGTGTGATTGAAAACCTGAGGATTGTTAAAGGTTGATAAACTAAAATGTTTAGAATCTATCCCAGGATACTTTAAGAGCTTTGTTTGGTGACTGAATGTGCTTAATATGCTTAGCTCCAGTTCATAGTGATGTTTAGTGTGATTAATTGAATCTGCTTGCATACATGGATTGAAACTGAATTTAAAGCTGTTGCATATAGTCTTGTGGCTGTCTTACATTGAAGCATTAGATTCATGTCTAACGTGCTGAGTAAAGATGCTTTAAAAGTGCCTAAGTAACTTGTGTTGAATCTGGTAGGATCTTGCATGTACTTAGAGAGTTAGTTTGCAAAGAATAGAACTTGATAATGCCTTGTGTCTATCTGTTGCATTGCTTGTGATATTGGGAATCAAACTTGATGATGTATTAATCAAGTTTTGACAACAATACTATTGAAAATGGTGAAATGCTTAATGTCAGTTCTAAATGAAACTTGTCTTGTTAAGATGATAGATTATATTATCTAATCATACTTGCTGTCATGAGTAGAAACTGATTCAGATTAATGCATACTGCCTTGTTGCTGCCTTCTATTGTTGCATTTAGATTAAAAGTCTAAGTAGCATATTAAGGAGTGA
>NW_013624305.1:0-675 GCF_000695525.1 Brassica oleracea var. oleracea
ACGAGATCCCAAAATTTGTCTCTTTGCCAATATTCGAGCGTCTTCAGTAATCACGCAAGATTTACACAACTGCGGAAAACTCTCGAAACAGATCACGGATATAGCAGTTCACACAGAGTTAGATTACGAGATGACAAATCGAAGTCTTCCTTCTACACCCATATAAAATGCCATCAGCAGCAACACGCCTGAAAACCGCTACATAAAAACTAGACCGTAAAGGTCTCGCTGGAAAACAAGTCATAAGAACCTTAACTCCAAGACGAACTACGAAAGGCTTGATCCCTTCAACAAGGGTACGTAGGCAGCCGTCATAAGGTGCAGCCCCAATCTAATCGCGTTCTACTCTTAGAAGAGCGAGAAGACAACTTACCACGAACCTTTTAGACCATTAAAAGCTCGGTCGCTACGTAGAGACCGAGCTCGAGCCAAAGCTCGGTCGCTACGTAGCGACCGAGCTCTTCCGAAACGTCGATACGACATCAGTCCATGCATTCTCGTCTACCCTTCGATGCTATCTCCCGAATCCCGTAGTGAACCCATCCCACGTTCCCCGCCATTTCTAAATTATCAATCAAACTTTACCGTAAAAACCGCGGAACGTTCATTTTTTATCGAAAGAAGCCGGAATAAACGCTTCGAGTCGAAAGACGGCCCAAAGGGACCTAAGACATG
>NW_013624306.1:0-675 GCF_000695525.1 Brassica oleracea var. oleracea
GGAAGCTGCAGATCCTTTAATCCTTGGAAGACCTTTCTTAGCTACAGTAGGAGCAATTGTTAGGGTGAAAGTGGGCAAGATTGATCTCCACTTGGGTAAAGGGCACGTTCTTCACTTTGACATCAAGGAGGTAATGAAGAAACCAACAGTTCAAGGGCAAGTTTTCTACATTGAAGAGATGAATGCCCTTGCTGATGAGCTCCTTGAAGAGTTGTCACTAGAAGACCCTCTACAGCATGCTTTGACGATAGAGAGGGAAGTTGAAGTGATTCAGAACCTGGAGAATGCTGCCTATGGGATGATGTTGGATTCACACAGAGGATTTGGTAGTAAGGATCAGTATGAGGAGCTGCCTCAAATTGTCCATCAGGAAGCCTCGGTCATGGAGGCGAGCAAGACGACTGGAGCGAGCTTAAGGCGCCTAAAGTGGAGCTTAAACCTCTCCCCAATGGTGTGAGGTATGCATTTCTTGGTCCTAATGGAACTTATCCAGTCATTGTGAGTAGTGAACTTACTGAAACTGAGCTATCTGAACTTTTGAAAACACTTAAAAGATTTAGAAAAGCAATAGGTTACTCACTTGATGACATCAAGGGAATATCACCCTCTTTGTGTACGCATAGGATATATATTGAGGATGAATCAATGACTTCTATCGAGCATCAAAGAAGGTTA
>NW_013624307.1:0-675 GCF_000695525.1 Brassica oleracea var. oleracea
AAGAAATCGTATAATTATTTTTATTTTCTCCGAAATCCTTTTTCAAATTTTTTTGGATTAAATGTTAAATATCTTCTCTTTTTTTTGGTAAAACATGTTCAAAGTTTTTTGAACATAATATCCGGAATGTTAAATATCTTATTTTAAAGTTGGACAAATTATAGCATATGCAAGAAAATCATTTCGGTGGAGTGAATCATCGTCGCCTTATGAAAACATGAAAAGAAACTACATACCAATATTCCTCAATTTAGTTAAATACATTTAGAAATTGGATTTTTAGAACACTAAAAAAATTTTGGATTTATTTTTAAGAGAATCCCTGATAAAAATTGAGTCTCTTAATATTTTTTTATCATTACATACTAAATATTAAAAATAAAAAAAGAGAAAAAAATGAAATTTAAAAAAAAAATTATTATTTTTTGGATCTGATCGTAATGAGTTGTAACTTTATATTTTATGTTGTATAATTTAAGTGATATCTATTTTGTTGTAGGTTTCTTTTGTTGCTGTAAATTAGTAAAACATTATTTGGTTTCGAAATAAAGTTTTCTTTGGTAAAAAATAAAAAATAAAGTTTTCTACAGCAATATTTTATCTATTGTTGAATTTTTTTTTTTTTTTGGTATCCTACTTGGTAATATGGTATCCCCAAAAAATTCATCATAAATA
>NW_013624308.1:0-675 GCF_000695525.1 Brassica oleracea var. oleracea
TATACTACAACATTTGTTTTAGGAACCTTGAAAACTCCTAACATCAAGACGGCGTCAGCCTGATTTATAAAGTATAAAAAAGTAATTTATAAAGTTTAAAAAAGTAATTTAAAAACGAAAATATATGTATATATAATATGATTTCGTAAAAAAGAAAAGTTCAGAAAATAATAATATTTCATTTAAAAGATATTTTTCACTAAACCCTAAACCCTAAACCATAAACCAAAATAACACTAAATCAAGTTTTTGTTCTCAAACTAACATTCATGGTCAAAAGTCACAAAATAGCACTTAGGGGGTGGGGTTTAGGGTCTAGAGTTTAAGGTTTAGAATTTAGGTTTTAGGGTTTAGAGTCGAGAAGTGAGGTTTTGAGAATAAGATTTAAAATTTTGAAAAATAAAAAAAATTTATCTTAGAAAAGCTTTTGGTGAATCTTTTTTAAAAAAGTTTTTGTTCACCAAAAGCTTTTCTAAGATAAATTTTTTTATTTTTCAAAATTTTAAATCTTATCCCCAAAACTTCACTTTTCAACTCTAAACCCTAAAACCTAAATTCTAAAACTTAAACTCTAAACGTTATGAAACAAATGAAACAAAACAATGTTGACATACTGATTGGGTACCATGGGTGTCATGTATACTTTTGGTTGCACAACAAGTCTGTAGAGTTAAA
>NW_013624309.1:0-674 GCF_000695525.1 Brassica oleracea var. oleracea
CTGAACATTGTTTGCTTGCCTTGGAAGTCTTCAGATAGTGTAATATTTCATGGGTGATTAACACGTTATCTGATATCGCTCTCTTTGGTACAAATGCAGATTGGGGTTCCGAGACAAGACCTTGGAGCAGTGGTTGAATCCGCCGAGCCAGCAGCTATGAGATGGTCTTGTTATACACATTACAGAGGGCTATAGGTTTGTAATCAGATACTTTATTTGGGCTTCTTATCTTTGGAATCAATCTGATGTGCGTTTCCTTGACAGTTCTCGGCATACAACCGGATTGGAAGAAACCTTGTACTTCTGAGACGATATCAGACGATATCATCACCCACTACATTCCAGTTCGACTGGAAAAAGCAGGCTGAAAAGCCATCAGGCCCTGGTGCTTTTCATGGGTGGATTGAGAACAGAGCCTCCTTGATCTCCTTCGCATCAGGTATCATGATAAGTTTTTGGTTTAACTCATCGATAATTTGTGGCGAGATGGCTTCATTGATGATTGCGTACATATCATTGGTCCCTCTAGTCTTAGGGGTAAAAATATTTTGGAAATATTTCTCAATTGTCACTGTGATCTCCTCCTCTTTGTAGACTGGTACATCATCGTCTCCTTCTATGACTGAGAACTTATTTAGAGTTTTCCTCTTTTTTGTGGAAGCATGAAAGAATCC
>NW_013624310.1:0-674 GCF_000695525.1 Brassica oleracea var. oleracea
TCACTACAACAAAATGATCATGTTACATCACATAACTAGTATCAGAAAAATAAATGATTTAATTTAAATTACTTATTAATAAATGATACAAATTATGTTTGTTTAACATCAACTATAACAATTGATGTTATATTAGTTTATTTGACATCACTTCAATAAAAATGATATAAATCTATATTAACTTACATCACTTATAAAAAATTGATACAAATATGAGCTTACATCAGTTATATAATTGATACATTTTCAAGTTTTCTTTAATATTACTTAGATAAATGATACAAAGTTAATATCACTTACATAAATGATGCAAAATTTGAGATCAGTAATATAATGATACGTAGTTTGACATCAATTAAACATTTTTTCAATATAAAACAAGCCTAGATTTACGTGTGCAGTTACTATTTTTTTTTAGTTTTAATTACTTTTGTAAATTGTAATTTATTTGGCCCATGATCTTTATAACTGTTTCCACTTAAGTTGAAGGCATATTATCTTTATAACTGTTTCCACTTAAGTTGAAGGCATATTATTTTCTGTCATGATCTCCTCTCATAATCTCATTCATTCGTTTCTCTTCCTCTCAACTTTGAAACTTATTTATCAGTTTATGATTTAGTGTTCTAGACTATTTGATTTCTAAGAAAATCAACAAGAATCAAGCACTTTTG
>NW_013624311.1:0-674 GCF_000695525.1 Brassica oleracea var. oleracea
CCCTACGAAAATATTGAGTTTTTGCTAAATGCTTTATATATTGAAACATATAATATTTAGTGTTGTTATAAAATTTCTAACCACATCCTACATTTGTATTAATGTATGTTAAACTCTCTTTCATGGTATATGAGAATCGTTATAACTTTTTTATCAATTAATTTAGTAAAACTTCATAATACTCCCAAAATCGGTGGAGTAACTACTATAAATCACTATTTTCTTGAAAAACGGAGACAACAAAGGCTCCAAACCTCTTTGAACATCATTATATGTTAGTGCAGGATGCAAATATGCATAAAAACAATATTATCATTTTTTGAAATTTTATCAAAATCTATGTGTTAACCCCTACGAAAATATTGAAATTTTGGTAATGCTTTATATATTGGACCCTATAATGTTTAGTGTTGTTTTAAAATTTCTAACCACAGTCAACATTTATATTAATGTATGTTAAACTCTCTCTCATGGTATATAAGAATCGTTATATTTTCTTTATCGATTAATTTAGTAAAACTTCATAATACTCTCGAAATCGGTGGAATAATTAACTATAAAATCACTATTTTCTTGGAAAACGGAGACAACAAAGACTTCAAACTTCTTTGAACATCATTATATGTCAGTGCAGGATGCAACTATGCATGAAAACAATATTGTCATATTTTCAA
>NW_013624312.1:0-674 GCF_000695525.1 Brassica oleracea var. oleracea
TCTAAATTGGTTATGATACCAAAGGATGTGTCCTTCTTCGACAATGCATCATTTTTCAAAAATACCCTCTTACATGTAACATGTGACCTATATTCTATATATACATATCCACTAAAAATCCAACCATCATTATTCGGTCGTCAACATAAATCAATAAGTCTAGAAGAAGATACCAAAAACATACCTTAAAAGAAATTAAAAATTTGAAAAAAATGAGTAACACGATGTAAAAATAATTCTGCTGTAAAAGACATGTAAAAGATCATGAAAGGGTAAAATAATTCTGCTGTAAAACTTCAATATATAGATCATGAAAGGGTACATAGAATCCTACTCTAGAGGTATGTATTGTTTAAATAATGAAAAGGTATGTTTATCAAGGGATGTGTTGTTTAGAAATATAATTTTTCAAAAAAATATTAAAGGTATAATTGTCAAAAGATGTGTTGTTTAGATAATGAAAAGGTATGGCTTTCAAAGGTTGTCTTGTTTAAAAAATAACTGATCAATAAAAGGTTACCAAATATAATTTTTTGATGACATCAACGAAAGTGATTTATGTCCATTAGATCATTAAAGAAAAGAAAATCTGACCATTGGATCGGTCTTTTTTTTTCCTATAAAAAAGATGATGTCACAGGAGAACAAAATTTGGTTTGCTATTATATATAGAT
>NW_013624313.1:0-674 GCF_000695525.1 Brassica oleracea var. oleracea
TCTCCACTGAATATATTCTTACAAAATCGCATTACGCGCAGGGCCGGATACCATTTAGTAATGATTTTAATAGTTTGGAGGTCTAAATTTTTTTTAAAAAATTTAGGAACTTATTTGCATGGAAATTTTTTCAAAATTTTGGGGACCTGAAATAAGTGTTTTGTTAAGTTTGGTCATGAGTGTGTGAACAGAAGGAAAGGAAAAGTAAAGGTTCGAAATATAAGAGTTGGTTTTTTAAAAATCACATAACGAGAAATGCTTAGTTCCCTACCAAATCCAGCATTGGAATATATCACAGAAATGTACTGGGACCCGTTTTAATTCTAGTTCTTCGCGAAATCATACAAGTATAGTGATAGTTTCCAAGCAAACCCAAAAGTAGTATTCGTTCCTAGACTTTTGTTCAATGTTTTACTTAGTGGTCGATTTAAGAAAAGGTGTTTTTTTTTGCTTAAACACATGGTCATTCTATATGATATCATTCAAAATACAATTATCGTTGGCTATTCTAAACGTTAAGAATTTTATATAAATGTTGTTCAGAATCACGATTTGTTAATTAAATTTCGGGATTAATGCATAAGAATTTCAATTTGTGTGGATCAATAAAATATAGAGAAAAAAAAATCTCAATTACTTGAATATGAGCAACATTTATGACCACACCAGATCAT
>NW_013624314.1:0-674 GCF_000695525.1 Brassica oleracea var. oleracea
CCCTGCTCCAGCTTTAACTACCGTAACTACCAACATGAGTAGGCGCTTCAGCCGTTCTGAGAAAGGAAAGTGGCAGGCTCCACAGGAACCGACGAATAAACGACCTCCGGTGCGCATACTGGCAGATGACTGTGAGAACCTGATTGAGTCCAATAGACGGACTGTTATCGGAAGAGTAACAAATCCCTCAATCCAGAGACCTCGAGCTGTTATCGATTTCATGGCCCAAGTGTGGAATCTTGAAGGCAGGATTGAAGGAAGACCCCTGGGTTTGGACAAGTTTCAGATAAAGTTTACTACTGAATATGAATTGCTTCAGGTCTTAGAGAAGGGTCCCTACCACTACAAGAGGTGGATGTTACTACTCCAACGTTGGGAACCGACTGTTTCAGATCAATTCCCCTCTAACATCTCCTTCCACATTAAGATCCATGGGATCCCTCTACAATACTGGTCGGAAGGTACCATTTTTACCATAGGCAAAACACTTGGCAGTTGTGTTGTTAAAGATGTCAATGAAGCTAAGATCTGGGTGGAAATGAACGGACTCCAGCCATTGGTCATGAGGGCTGAGATCGAACTGCCCACTGATGACATCACTGAAGTTGAGTTTGAGTACACAAAAATTGAGAAACATTGCTTCACGTGCTTTTCTCTGTTTCATGAGGAGTCTA
>NW_013624315.1:0-674 GCF_000695525.1 Brassica oleracea var. oleracea
ACAATTTCGACTTTTGATTATGATCCTTACAAGTTCAACCTGATACACAATATTTAACTTAGGATATTGATGACCTCCGTATATTACAAATATTATGTTGGTATCATGTTCTCTTCGAAGGTAGAAACTGGTCCTCTTTATTCTCTTTTGGTCTTTATGTATTTAAATCATTTGGTTTAAGTAAACCAACCGGTTCTGTTTTTGTAATCATTCATTTTTTACATACAATTTTGAAAGTAAATAATAATATTAGCTATTCAGCCAAAATCTTGCATATATGTAAACAATAGTTATGTGCCAAATCTATCTTATTAAAATAAAAGTACAAATATAGATTCACCATATGATTTATCACTTATTTACAATAGAATGCCACAGTATTAAATAATCTTAAGCTTAAGCTATGAATGTATTTTCCTAATTTAACTAAATCATTTCCTAAATCAAGTTTAGCTAAATTTTCATGTTCAACATATTTCCTAAAACAATTTAGCTAAATTTTAGGAATATTAAAGTTTAAAAACAAATTTAACAATATTATGTAATATTTTTCAAGTATCATATAATTCCACAAATTTAGCTTGTAAGGCCTAAAATATATGTATTTCAAATTTTCTAAAATATATGTTTAACCATTATGGCTATCATTAATTATTTTCAACAATAAAATCTAT
>NW_013624316.1:0-674 GCF_000695525.1 Brassica oleracea var. oleracea
AGATTTATTCAACTTTCTGGTGATTTTCCACTACTTTATGTATCCAACTCAAGCTTCTTACTTCGAAGTTCATCCTGGTTTGATAAGAATGACGAAGAAGTTGTCATATTCCCAAACAGGAAGACTGGGATCACCTGATTTGAAAGTGGGATAGCTTCTTCATCCTAACTCCTATGAGATTTATTCAACTTTCTGGTGATTTTCCACTACTTTATGTATCCAACTCAAGCTTCTTACTTCGAAGTTCATCCTGGTTTGATAAGAATGACGAAGAAGTTGTCATATTCCCAAATCTGAAAAACTAGGATCACCTGATTTGAAAGTGGGATAGCTTCTTCATCCTAACTCCTATGAGATTTATTCAACTTCCTGGGGATTTTCCACTACATTATGTATCCAAATCAAGCTTCTTACATAGTGTTTCATCCTGGTTTCATAAGAATGACGAAGAAGTTGTCATATTCCCAAATCTGAAAAACTAGGATCACCTGATTTGAAAGTGGGATTGCTTCTTCATCCTAACTCATATGAGTTTTATTCAACTTCCTGGTGATTCTCCACTACTTTATGTTTCCAAATCAAGCTTCTTACATCACAATTCATCCTTGTGTTATAAGTATGACGAAAAGGTTGTCATATTCCCAAACATGAAAACTGGGATCACCTGATTTGAA
>NW_013624317.1:0-674 GCF_000695525.1 Brassica oleracea var. oleracea
AAAAATTTCAAATTGGTGCTTTATAATTGTTTTTAATTTTTTTTATATAATTATTAAAACTACCCACGAAAACAATCGTAGCAAACCATAGCTTATTGCTACATTACCATCCGTGTCAAACCGTAGCACATTGCCACGCATGTTTCGTCTCAAATCGTAGCAAAGTTGCTACGAAAATTTTCGTGGCAATACGTGGCATTTTGCTACGTTTTTTGACACGCGCTGTTTTTGCTACGCTCGTATACGTACGTTTTGCGTTTCGTAGCATTTCGTGGCTTCTGCTCCGTATAGCCACGAAAATTTGGTCATACCCACGAAAATTAACGTGGCTATGGCCCTGTTTTTTACTAGTGTGTGTAGCCAGTCAGAAATTTACGAGGATTTAGCTTACTTATTGTGGTGGTTCTCCACTTAATATTCCATGGGCTTCTCCACTAAAATATTGTTACGAAGTATACAAAAAAAAAATGGAATGGATCAAAGTGTCACAAACAAAGTGTCACAAACAAATTCTTGCAAGACTATAACGTAAATAAACTTCTCAAAGTATTATCTCATGCACGCGGCAACTTTTTACTTGTCTAATTCTATAAACTAGGGACATATCCTCCGCGTAAGCGCGGAACAGGACACTACAAGAAAACAGCAAGGATACTGAGGGAAAAAATCGTCGG
>NW_013624318.1:0-674 GCF_000695525.1 Brassica oleracea var. oleracea
GATGCATGGCAAATTGTGTTGAGATTTGAGTTGAATGAGGATGCCATCTTCTGTATCTCGCGAGAGACTTAAGTCCATCGCATGGTTTTGGACTCAGTATGCCATTTTATGGTGAAATGTTGAAGCATATGTGTTTCCAATTTGTGGAGCGCCAGGATTTGCAACTGGATTTTCATATTTTGGTAGATTTGGGGGGTCTTTAAGTGCCACTTTCAAATTTGAGAAAAGTGTTACACACATTGTACCCACATTTAAAGTTGCCTGGAGAGTTGCAATACAAGCATTCTGGTACTCTCAGAATCTCGTGTCAAGTAGGGCCACCCTTGTTACTACTGGTAGACCTTTTCTTCCATGGAGAGTTAGCGCCAATCGAATTGCTCCATTGTGAAGATGTAAGTAACCATTAGCTCTCAATTGATGAATCATTCACTCATTGATCTTGAGAGGAATCATCTATTCAGCTTCTCAAGATGAGACCAGATGTTGTTGTAATTGTGAGGCTAGGACGAGTTCTTTAGCAATATTTTTGTTTGGATCAAACACGTGTTTTATGATTTTTGGTAAAGTGGAACTGGGTTTGGTAAAGGCTTTATATGTTTTGAGTAGGGGTAATTCTGTAATAGGGACTTTACTATCATCGCTCACATACTTCATATAAATAATCTATTTTACTA
>NW_013624319.1:0-674 GCF_000695525.1 Brassica oleracea var. oleracea
TATGAATTGAAGTTAATTATGTACGACTTGATTATTTGTTTAATTTGTAACATGTTTGTATCTCAAGTTGAAGAAGCAATACCAGAAATATCTGCAACTGATGTGGACACACGTAAAGATAAGCACTTTGTCAAATGGTTAAAATCACAGGTACGTAATATATCTCATACATTGATTAATTAAGTAAGTGTTTTGATACTTCAATATTAATTAAGAATAACTACTTTTGGCAGGTTGATTATGACGATCCTTATTATCCCGTATGGTTTCACGAATTGGTTCAAGGTCCAGTTGCAAAGGTCACCACATCACCTATGTATTTCACACGAGGATTTACCTTTCACACATACGAGTATGGGAGACATCGGGCAACTTATGTGTGAAAGGTGAAAAAGACTTTTACGGGATCTTGTAGGAGATTATTGAAGTGGAATTTCCGGGGTTATTGAAGCTAAAATGCGTCATCTTCAAATGTGAATGGTTCGATCCTGTTGTGAACCGAGGGATTCGGTATAACAAATTTGGTGTTGTGGATGTCAATTTTGGGAGAAGATACAACAAATTTGAGCCTTTCATTTTAGCTTCACAAGCCGAGCAAGTAAGCTTCCTTTCATTTTAGCTTCACTTGCCGAGCAAGTTAGCTTCCTTCCTTATCCTCGGCTTCGAAATTCCGG
>NW_013624320.1:0-674 GCF_000695525.1 Brassica oleracea var. oleracea
TACTTATAAAGTCTGGAAAACAAACCTGGCTGTCTTGTTGTACCAATATCTTTTTAATTTTCTTTAGAGGTTGGAAAACAGGAATCTCACAAACATCTCTCATAAGAACCTGATTCATGCAAATTGTTTTTATATAATTGTTTAAGAGGCCTTATCGATCATGAAATAGTTTATAAAGCTTTATAAAATACCTCATTTGTACCCTTTCCACTATGACTTTCTTGGGAAAGGAGATCAAACTTAGGAGACGTAAATGTTGGAGTAGGCGATGAAACCTTCAAACAAAAAAATTGAAAATTTGATGTTTATGCTATATACATTAAACGTTTACAAGGCTTTATAAAATATATTAATTTTGTACCCTTGTATCAAAGTTTGGAGTATTGAATGTTGGAGTAGGCGACGTAACCTACAAAAGAAATAAGAAATTCAATTTGCCAAGCACTAAATCAAAAAATTTATAAACCTTTATATCCTATTTTAGATTCATACATGCGACGTTTGTTTCAAGCAACTTTATGATTCAAGTTTTTCTGTGTCGATTTTTTGTAAAGTAAACCAGAGATCCTCTCCTTGCATCAATACTCTTCACAGCATTAGAAAATGGAACAACTCTTCTGAAAATTTAACCCTATTCCTTTTAACCACCTTCAAAATGCTCCCAATGTGAGAGT
>NW_013624321.1:0-674 GCF_000695525.1 Brassica oleracea var. oleracea
AAGAAGGGAGGTAATTTCTTCACAATCTTTACACTTACTCATTCTTAGGTTTCTTGAAAAAATCTATCTTCTTTCTCTTTCTCTCTATCATTTCCTTCTTGATAAAAAAAAAAGAAAAACACGAGATGTCGAGTAAGAAGAGGAGTTCGAATAAAGGGTCCTTTCCCGCGAACGTTTCTGAAGAGCTCCGTGAGCCAAAGATGAAATTCGTTCCTCATTCGGTAGACCCGGCCGAGAACGAGGCATGGTGGGTGGCGTGTTATGGTTCGATCACGCCTCCCAAAGAGAAATCGTTCCCGGTCATAAACCATCGCCTGGTGGAGGAAGGTGCACCAAGTAGGAGTACTAGTGAATTCCTCGAAGTCATGCGGTCGTTCTACCATATTTCGAATGCGGTGGAATTCAGGGTTCCTCGTCAAAGAGAATGCGCTAGTAGTCCCCCGGAGGGCTACTTTACTTGTTACGAAGCATTCGTAGTGCGCTGCCGTTTGTGGTTGCCGATCCCCGAGATTATCGTCCGTGTGTTGGATCGTTTCGGGGTGGCGATAAGCCAACTGAATCCTCTTGACATCCAGCACCTCATTGGAGTCCTGATCCTGAACTACGAGCATGGTCTCTCCCTCACCATCGATCACTTCGAAGCGCTTCTTCGGTTACAGATCATCAAGGATACG
>NW_013624322.1:0-674 GCF_000695525.1 Brassica oleracea var. oleracea
GCCGAACCGTGGAGGTAGGAGGAACGCGCGAGGACCCCGGGGCCAAGTAGGAGGAGTCCGCGACCATAGAGGAGGTCGAGACCGAGAGGAGGAAGAGCCCTGGTTGGGAGGCAAGGCGCTTAAGCTTCACCCCCCGACGTTTGCCGGCAAGGTTGATCCGGATGCCTACATCGTGTGGGAGAAGCGCATGGAGTACATCTTTGACTATTACCAATATAGTGAGGCCAAGAAGGTGGCCCTAGCAGCAGCCCAGCTGACGGACAATGCTCTTTCGTGGTGGGATCGAGACGTTGCTAAGTCCGAGCCAGTGTGGAGAGCGCGTAATTGGACCGAGATGCGGACCAAGCTCCGCGCAAGGTACATTCCATCTTACTACCAGCGTGATGTACTAAAACGCTTTCGTAAACTTACGCAGGGAACTAAGACTGTGGAGGAGTACTTTGAGGAGTTCGAGGCACTCAGGAATAAGCTTGAGACCGACGAGCCCGAGGAGACAATGATGTCTCAATTCCTGGAAGGGCTGCAAGACCGCATTGCCCGCAAGGTGGAGAGGCAACAGTATGAAGACTTCAACGATCTATTGCACTTTGCCACACAAGCCGAGCAGCACATCAAGCGCAAGACGGACAGTACCAGCCGCAGCAAACCTGCTTGGACCCAACCGGGTTCAAAGC
>NW_013624323.1:0-674 GCF_000695525.1 Brassica oleracea var. oleracea
AAACTGGGATCACCTGATTTGAAAGTGGAATAACTTCTTCATCCAAATTCCTATGAGAGTTATTCCACTTTCAAATCAGGTGATCCCAGTTTTTCTCATTGGGAATATGAAAACTTCCTCGTCATTTTAATCAAACCAGGATGAATCGCAATGTAAGAACCTGTATTTGGATACAAAATGTAGTGGAGAATCACTATGAAGTGGAATAATTCTCATAGGAGTTAGGATGAAGAAGTTATCCCACTTTCAAATTCCTATGAGAGTTATTCCACTTCTTGGTGATTCTCCACTACATTTTGTATCCAAATACAGGTTCTTACATTGCGATTCATCCTGGTTTGATTAAAATGACGAGGAAGTTGTCATATTCCAAAACAAGAAAACTGGGATCACCTAATTTGAAAGTGGGATAACTTCTTCATCCTAACTCCTATGAGAATTATTCCACTTCATAGTGATTCTCCACTACTTTTTGTATCCAAATCCAGCTTCTTTCATCGCGATTCATCTTGGTTTGATCAGAATGACGAGGAAGTTGTCATATTCCCAAACAGAAAAACTAGGATCACCTGATTTGAAAGTGGGATAACTTCTTCTCTAACTCCTATGAGAGATATTCCACTTCCATGTGATTCTCCACTACTTTATGTATCCAAATACAGCTTCTTACATCA
>NW_013624324.1:0-673 GCF_000695525.1 Brassica oleracea var. oleracea
GTGGATCTTCAAGATCAAGAGAAAGGCGGATGGTACAGTGAGCAAGTGTAAGGCGAGACTTGTGGCAAAAGAATATGTACAAAGAGAAGAAATAGATTTCGATGAAGTGTTTGCACCAGTGGCAAGACTTGAAACCATTCGGCTCTTAATAGCCCTCGCAGCAACGAACAGTTGGGAGATACATCACATGGACGTGAAGACCGCTTTATTGAATGGGGATCTAAAGGAGTTAGTGTATGTAACTCAACCTGAAGGTTTCGAAAAGAAAGGAGAAGAGGATCGAGTGTATGTGTTACACAAGGCTTTGTATGGGTTACGCCAGGCACCCATGGCCTGGAATGCAAAACTCGATCAGGTTCTCAAGGAGATGAGATTTGAGAAGTGCACGAAGGAACCATCAGTGTACCGCAAGACTGAAGGAGGAGACGTATTGATCATAGCCATCTACGTTGATGATCTATTTGTGACAGGAACTTCACTTAAGGTGATTAGGCAATTCAAGGAGGAGATGTCTAAGAAGTTCGAGATGTCAGATCTAGGTAAGCTAACGTACTACCTTGGCATAGAGGTGATTCAAGGAGCAGACGGAATCAGAATAAAACAAGAGAGGTATTCTCAAGGAATCCTGCATGACACAAAGATGGAAGCGTGTAACGCAACTCAAATTCCAATG
>NW_013624325.1:0-673 GCF_000695525.1 Brassica oleracea var. oleracea
CAACACCAATATAAAAATACTAAAATTTTATTTTTTACTTATTTGATCAGGTTAATTATTTTAATATTAATTTTATATTTTATTTTTATGTATATGCTATTTTATGTTTTGACATACTTTATGAATTTTTTAAATAAATTTTAGTGTTATGTTTTAAGATAGTTAGCATATATATCAAGTTAGTTAATTTTAGTTCATATTTTGAAATTAATTTATAGATTTACTTTAGAAATATTAAGATTTATAAAAATATTAAACAATGATACTGATTTGGAATATTTTTTGTATTTTTATTTATATATGAATATTTTGAATAGTATATAGCCCTTATCGTAATATTGGATGTGGACATAATTTGTTTTTTCTTGTTAAACTCTTTTTATTTTAAGTTTTCAAGAATTTAGTATAAATATCAATCTAATTTTTAAGATAATTAATACATTAGTTAATTTATCATTTTTGTAATTTTGTATTTATTTTTATTTTACTTTCATATACATGATTATTAGAACATTTTTTTATGTTGATTTCTTTTTTAAAATGTTATTTTTGTTCGATAAAATTTTATTTTTAATTATCAAATATTTAGTTTAAAAATAAAAGTTAATTATTTCTGGCAAAAAAAATTAAACTTATTTAATTTTATTTTGAGAGAAATAAAATATCTGAAATT
>NW_013624326.1:0-673 GCF_000695525.1 Brassica oleracea var. oleracea
GGCGGGCTCGGGCTACGGGCTTCGGCCCTAATTGACATGTCTACCTCAGACCATAACGTGGCCGTGGAGAGTGAAGTGGCTTGGGAGAAGCGGTTGTAGGTCATGGAGCCAATTTTGGAAACCAATATCATCTTTGTTAGATTTTAACATCTAAAATTATATACCAAATCTTCTACAAAATAAAATTGATATAACAATTACAGAAGATAGCTTGCGAAACAAATTTGAATTATTATTTCGGTAGGCTTCAATAGTTATCCATAGATTCCATTGACGTATGTCTAAAATGTCAAAAATCCTTGCTGCTTTCATCATACCATTCATCTGACATGACTATCATTTCTTTTCTAATTAACAATCACACGGCTTATAACATACGAAAAATTTTATCACTCTAACATACTTTCCAAATTGTCTTACTATATTAGATCCAAAACTAAATTGTCTAACTATACTGAAACCACTAAATCCAAAATTAGAAGGCCTTAACCTATTTGGACATGAGCGTCTACTAGACCTAAAAATTAAAGGTTCCGAAGTTGAGAAAAAATTAAAAAATTTAAATCAGAAAATAAAAATTATGTTCTCTCACCGAAATTTCGAAATCATGTTTTTCCGTCAAAACCACAAAATCATATTTTCCTGCCAAACCGTAAAAAATGTTTTTTTTTTT
>NW_013624327.1:0-673 GCF_000695525.1 Brassica oleracea var. oleracea
AAACATAAAGCAAAGCAAACACAGAAGTCGAAATCAACATTATTCTTCTTAGACAATCAGATGTTTTAACCTAATGATTCCCCATTACATATCTTATGGCACACTGACTTGGTCGAGTGTGGTGGCTTAGAAATGCCACAGCCTCCTCTCCCTTAACCATGGCCAAAACAGGGTCCACAACCACGATTATAGTGATTCCTATGTCCATGGTCGTATAAGGTGGTTTGGCTATGCCCACGTCCTTTCCATCCATCATGGTTACAGCCGTATGGTTTATCATGATGGACGTGGTTGCTTTCTTTAGAATTTTTTTTTCTGCAGCCTCATTGGTTTAGGGTTGGCGAGTAATCATTATTGCCATGTATCTATTACTTTCACTTGCATTATTATCCTCGGTGATACTTTCACCGAGGCCCTTTGATTTCAGGACAATCTCTGTGTCTAATGCCCATTGCAAATAATTATCTCCAAAGAGATTTATGGCAGCATAATCTAGATTGCTGATTTTCGACATCTGTAATCATATATCACTCAATCTTTATAAGAAAATAAATCGTGTGACCAAGTAAACAATCGAGTTAATGCATTCCTAAAAAACAAGCCACACGTCTATAGGGGTGATGTGTAATGAGGCCACACGGCCTAGGTGATGTATGATGCGGCCAAGCAAGCA
>NW_013624328.1:0-673 GCF_000695525.1 Brassica oleracea var. oleracea
CGGGCAGTAAGCACGACGGATCGAAGCACGACGGGAAAACCCGGAATAGGGTAAAAACCCTAATTTTAGTGCTATGAAATTTTTCAAGGAAGCCGGAGGCTCGGACAAAATATTCTGTCAAGGTCAGAAATATTTTGGAGTTTATTAAATATATTCAGAGCATCAGAACGGGAGCAGGAAAATATTCGGGATTGATCGCGGGTCAAAAATTCACCGGAAGGATCGAAATCGCGCAAATGAACCGAGAAGCTCGAGGTATCGTAATGCATGAGTCAAGGACGTGGTGTCAAGTGTCTAGAAAGCTGAGTGTCAACCGAAGAACAACATGTCACCGTGCATGAAGATGGAACATGCAGCATGACATGTATAAGCACGAGATGTCGCTGTATCTGCAACCAAAGCATGCTGGTCGACATGTAGCAGGCCGTGTGTCACGTCGCATGGACTCCAGCCATGCAGCAATCCATCTGGACGTCGGTGTGTCACTCATCATGTTACTGAGTCATGCAGCAAGACATGTGTGCGCCCGTGTGTCGCCACGCATGCAACCGGAAGCATGCGGGCTGACACACAGTCGCTTGTGTGGCTCGATATTACTGGTCGATGATTTCTATAAATACCCATGTCTCCCCTCAGTTTCAGACATCCATTCCACACCAAAAGCAAAGTAAAA
>NW_013624329.1:0-673 GCF_000695525.1 Brassica oleracea var. oleracea
CTTTTTAAACTCCTCGTGATTATCGTCTCCATGTTATAAATGGCCTCAATATTAGTTCTGAGCCGTCAAATCAAGAAAAACGAAACGTCCCATTATTATAAGGCGTTTAATATTATAAAAAAGGATTACCGTGAATGTTAAATCAGTTTTTAAATACTAAAGTATCGTCTCGATGTTATAAAAGCCTCGATATTAGTTCTGAGCCGTATTTTCCACACTCAGGCGTCCCAAAGTATCAATCCTAAATCTCGATGGGCCATGATAAAACCCAAAATATTAACGGCTGAGTTATGTTAATATTAATGGCTGAGTTATATTATGTTGAACCGTATTTTCCACACTCAGCCGTCCCAAAGTATCAATCCTAAATCTCGATGGGCCATGATAAAACCCAAAATATTAACGGCTGAGTTATGTTAATATTAATGGCTGAGTTATATTATGAGTTAAATAATAAAGTATTACCGTCTCGATCTCTACGAAGGCGTCGATGTTATATTAACCAACATGGCTGAGTTATGTCAAATATCATTGCTTAGAACGTTACATTAATGGATTATTTCTCGATACTTGAATTGCCTGAAGAGATTCAGGCGTTAGTGGTTGAACGTGTGGCCGATAACTCTTTCACAGATCTCTATGGCCTAAGAGCATCGTGCAAGACGATGAAGGC
>NW_013624330.1:0-282 GCF_000695525.1 Brassica oleracea var. oleracea
TCACTCCGTGTCCAAAGGGACGACGTCAAACATGGTAATTAAAAGTCATTTTTTTTCCTTTCATTAAAATTTGATTCATTATCAATAATTTGTTTCTTATATTAGGTTCAACCGATCCGGGAACGGGATCAGCGCATGGATCAACCGTATGATGTACTCGAACCTCAGCAAGGGACATCCGACTTTCACTCACTTCCCTACTGAGGACCAGGAGATGTGGTTTCGTCAGTTTGCAGTAAGTATTCTAATTTTTTAACTTATATTTTTAATCTTTAATATAAA
>NW_013624330.1:303-673 GCF_000695525.1 Brassica oleracea var. oleracea
TTCCCCTGGAATCCCGATCACACGAACTTTATCTGTGACGCCTTCGTCCATAAAGTTATGAACAACCATGGGAAGCAGATCTACGAGTTTATTAAACAAGGTTTTTTTTTAATTAATTAAACAATTTTTTGAATTTATTAAACTATTTTTGGATTTATTAAACTATTTTATATTTTTTTTATTAAAAAGTCCCGAAGTCGATCAACAGCACGGTCTGGGAGGAGTTGTGTGTGCATTGGGATAAGGACGAGACGAAAGATACCTCCGTGACCAACTCCGCCAACCGCAAGAGCGATCGTGGCGGGAAGGGCATGTACAAGCACAATTTGGGTGCCCAGACTATTGCCACTCTGGGGGATCGCTTGGTAAG
>NW_013624331.1:0-673 GCF_000695525.1 Brassica oleracea var. oleracea
GAAATTCAGAAAACCCTAACGCCATTTCTCTCAAAGGCGATTTCGAATGCGATTTTCGTCGATTCTCTCTAATCCATCGTTCTCACCGCCAGTTATCTCTCCGCCGTTATCACCGTCGTTCCCACACCCATTCGGACTCCCACCCTCCTGGTAGGCACAGAGGAGTGCCTACCCCTTATATAGACAAAACACTTTTTTACTGTCGAGTGATTGATTGAGGAAAATATGAACATAAAACGTTGTCTCTATCAATTTATACACTCGTTCTTTTTTTCACGTCTATTTTGCAGATATATAACCACTATGTCGAAGGCGACTATATCTTCTCCGAATTTTCAGGTCTGCTTTAAAATGTTCTACTGGAAGTCTTGGAAGACTTATAATTAAGTCGTCTGCAAATTCTTCCAGTTGGAAGACTTTCCAAACAACTTAATTATAAGTCTTTCAGCTGGAAAACTTGCCAGATGACTTAATTATAAGTCTTTGATTGTTTTGAGATGGTTGTCTTTGATTGTTTTGCAGGCAAAAAATATGGATATACCAGAACTCCCCCGTAGGATACATACATTAGGGGAAGAGCCCCCAATTGTTTTGAGATGGTTGACTTAATTATAAGTCTTTGATTTTTTTGAGATGATTGTCTTTGATTGTTTTGCAGGCAAAAAAAATGGAT
>NW_013624332.1:0-162 GCF_000695525.1 Brassica oleracea var. oleracea
ATACCACGTAGGATGAAATCGTCGTAAAAACCACGTAGGATGAAATCATCGTAAAAACCACGTAAGAAAAGGAGGAAATAACGACGAAACCTAAAAATAAAGATGGGGTTTGGAATATATGAAGTAGAAAATAAGGAATATGGGGTTTGGGGTTTCGGGTTT
>NW_013624332.1:324-673 GCF_000695525.1 Brassica oleracea var. oleracea
TTTCGTGTTTGGGGTTTCGGGGTTGGGGTTTCGGGTTTCGGGGTTGGGGTTTCGGGTTTCGGGTTTGGGGTTTCGGGTTTGGACTAATGATTTATACTAAAATCATGGAAGCAATGACAAAATCACTTCTCAAATAATAGTATAGATCACTAACACACACATAGGTATTAATTAATTTCTACTGATAGAGAGACTCCTAATACAGAGGGTGGTGGTGAATATGGTACTGATGAATATGGTACTGAAAAAGATGGTAATGATGGTGTGCTCATATTCTACGAAGACGTTGAGATGCATGAGAAATACAGAAGTAAGACCATCAGTTGAAGTCACACCTGTTGTTTATAAG
>NW_013624333.1:0-672 GCF_000695525.1 Brassica oleracea var. oleracea
TATGGGGAGCTCCATCTGTTCCTTTGTCTCTAGGAAAATGTCAGTATTTCATCTCCTTCATAGATGATTACTCAAGGAAGACATGGGTCTATTTTCACAAACGTAAAGATGAGGCATTTGAAACTTTTGTGGAGTGGAACATCATGGTGGAGACTCAGATTGAAAGGAAGGTGAAGGTTCTGCGCACTGACAACGGGTTAGAGTTCTGCAACCATCAGTTTGATGATTACTGTAAGAGCAAAGGAATTGTCAGACATCGAACCTGTTCTTACACGCCGCAACAAAACGGTGTTGCTGAGCGCATGAATCGAACCATCATGGAGAAGGTAAGAAGCATGTTAAGTGACTCAGGCTTGCCAAAGATGTTCTGGGCTGAGGCCACACAGACGACAGTTAATCTGATCAACAAGACTCCCTCATCTGTTCTGAAGTCTGAGATTCCAGACAAGAGATGGAATGGTAAGCAACCAGCATACAGTTATCTGAAGAGGTTTGGCTGCTTGGCTTTTGTACATTCAGATGAAGGGAAGCTCGTACCAAGAGCTAAGAAAGGAGTGCTGTTAGGTTATCCAACCGGAGTAAAAGGGTACAAGGTGTGGTTGATCAACGAGAAGAAATGTGTAATCAGTAGGAACGTTCAGTTTCAAGAGAATGCTGTTTACAAGGACATCA
>NW_013624334.1:0-672 GCF_000695525.1 Brassica oleracea var. oleracea
TATCTGTTCAAAAAAAAAAAAAAAAACAAAGCATTTTGATCAATCAGAAAAAAAGAAAAGAACAATACAACTTGATTTGTCAGACTCGCATAGAAAAGAAGGCTTTCTTCGTTGTAGTATAAGAATTCGTTGTTTCTCTTTCCAGCGATTATTTCGAGAAGCAAGACTCCAAAACTGAAAACGTCTGATTTGACAGAGCATATCCTATCTATCGCGTATTCGGGAGGCATATAGCCGCTGAGTAACCAAACAGTAAACACACTTGTGAGACTTAAAAAGCAGAATGATATTCTATATTTCTATATATTCCAAAATGTTGGCGGTGGTGCTTACAAAGTTCCGACCATATTCGTTGTACTAGTAGCTTCTGTCTCATCCCTTGCAAATAGCTTAGCCATCCCAAAGTCGGAGATTTTTGGTACCATATCTTTGTCAAGCAAGATGTTGCTCGGTTTCAGGTCCCTGTGGAGGATCCGATACCGAGAATCTTGATGAAGATATAAAAGTCCCCGAGCAATACCATTAGTTATATCCCATCGCTTCTCCCAATCAATCTTATAGCTTTTGGTTTTGTCTACAAAATCAAATCCAAATTAATTTTAATTTTAGTTCCAAATAATAAGCATTCAACTTTAATATACACTTAGTTTGTAGAAAAAGAAGAAAAAAAAA
>NW_013624335.1:0-672 GCF_000695525.1 Brassica oleracea var. oleracea
TATAATATTATTAGTTTTAAATTTCTGATTTTTTAATTTATTAATATCAAAAAATATATAATAATGCAAAATTAATTCATTTTTAAAATTGGTATATACCTACGGACAACGGTCGTCGGAATATACCGACGGACATATATCCGTCGGAATGTACCGACGAACCACATTTCGTCGGAGTATACCGACGAACATCATTCGTCGGTATATTCCGACGACCATTGTCCGTCGGTATATTCCGACGCCCAAAGTTCGTCGGAATACACCGAGGAACACGCTACGTCGGAATTATCCGAGGAACGCTCTCCGTCGGTACGTAGTTTTTCCGATGAACTCTGGTCTAGTGTGTCCGCATCGTAATATCGTCGGAAGTTCGTCAGAATGACGTTTCTCGGTATTAGTCAGAAAGTCGTCGGAAGTTCCGACAAAATTCCGACGAATTTTTTTTTTCCGACGAAACGATACCGACGGACAGGTTCGTCGGAAATTCGTCGGAATCGGTCTATTCCGACGAATTTCCGACGATTTCGGCCATCAGAATCTCCCTGTTTTCTTGTAGTGTTAAGAGATTGGAATGAGAAACAAAAGATTAGCATGCTTGAGGCTGACAAAAAAAAATCTTGATGTATTTTTTTTCCCAAATTGTTTTTATTGATAGATGGGCCAAGCCCAGGG
>NW_013624336.1:0-672 GCF_000695525.1 Brassica oleracea var. oleracea
CAACCTTGTACAAGAAGACATGGAGTTTACCAAGCATCTAGGAAGGTGCAGAACCCTCTGGTCCGAAATGGAGATGCTTAGGCCAAGCACAATGGATGCTGATGACCTTAACAAGAGGAGAGAGCAAGACAAGGTCTTTGGGTTACTCCTCACGATGAATCCAGCCTACAGCGGTCTCATTCAACACCTGCTGACGGAAGATACTCTACCTGATCTTGAAGAGGTGTGCGCAAGGATTCAGAAGGAACAAGGTTCTATTGAGTTGTTTGGAAAGAAAGGAGAGATGTCACTTGTGAACCGAGCAACTCAAGAGGAAGGGAGTGAAGCTCCTCAAGCAAACAAGGCTGCGCATGGGAAGTATGAGGAGAGGAGGTTCAATGGGAGCTGTGATCACTGCAAGAAGCATGGCCACAAGAAGAGTCAATGCTGGATACTTCATCCACATCTCAAGCCGGCCAAGTTCATGAAAGACCGTGAGGCAAGGGCTAATGTCTCGGATGTGACAAGTGGAGCTGGTACAAGCAAAGGAAAGGAGATGGATGGACGTGAAGCAGGTGATGGGAAGTCTCTTGTAGCCTACACCGGAGCACCTAGTTACCGTGGGAACAATGATCAGGAGTATCTCAGGAGAGCTGATCTTGATGCCCTCATTAAGATATTCAAGGAGAATGG
>NW_013624337.1:0-672 GCF_000695525.1 Brassica oleracea var. oleracea
TGATTGTTGAATCGGACCACCAAAGGAGTTGAGCCGCGAGCTGGACAGGAACGGGAGACGAGCTGGAATGGATCGAGTCGCTTCTATCGGGTCGCGTACATCCTTTGTTGCTTGATCGGGAACGCCCTGCTCGTCGGACCCGAGCTGTCTAATGCTGTCGCGAACGAGGAAGAGGTCGCGTGCTGGAGCTGCTCTCGGGTCGCGAACGTCTGAGCTAGGATCAGGAACGCCTTGGGCTGAAGCTGATCGGGGACGCGAGCTGGAACAGATGCGGGAACAAGAGACGCGATCAGGGTTTAGGGTTCGTCGGATCGCCGGTTAGGGTTAGGGTTAGGGTTTTAGGGTTTTTCGATTTGGGTATTAGCTTAGGGATTTAGAGTTTCGTGCTGATAACGTGTTATAAAAGTAATGGAAAAGTCTATCTTTATTCATAACATAGAGGTTCCTTATATAGGAGATTACGCCGTCATAGATAAATGAAAAGATTACAAATCATTTATAAACATCCACAATCTAGTTCTCAACAGTTTAACTGTTTTTTTTTTATTTATCACGTCTAAGTTACTTGTTCTCCTTATTTTTTAGTTTGCCCGTGGGTAGAGCTGGAAATTTTAATCATTGTCCACGGGCCCCGCCCCGTTTGACCCGCCGCGGGGCGGGTGCGGGTCGAAC
>NW_013624338.1:0-672 GCF_000695525.1 Brassica oleracea var. oleracea
ATTCGATTTTTTGGATTTTAAAAACGTTTTTTGTATATAAAAACTATCATTTGGGATTTTTAATATTTCTAAAACTATTTTTTGTAATTATTAAACTGTTTTTTATTTATTAAAACTTTTTTTGTTTATTAGAACTATTTTTATATATTTATTAAACATTTTTAATATCTATAAAACTTTTTTTGTGATTAAAAACTATTATTTGGGATTTTTTTTTAAAAAAAAATGTAAATATATTTAAATTATATAAATATCTATATTTATTAAACATTTGTAATATTATTAAAACTATTTTTGGTAATTATTAAACTATTTTTTATTTATTAAAACTATTTTTTGTTTATTAGAACTATTTTTATATATTTATTAAACATTTTTAATATCTATAAAACTTTTTTTGTGATTAAAAACTATTATTTGGGATTTTTTTATTGTAAAAAAATATATATTTATATTATATAAATTTCTATATTTATTAAGCATTTTTAATATTGTTAAAACTATTTTTTGTAATTATTAAACTATTTTTTGTTTATTAGAACTATTTTTATATATTTATTAAACATTTTTAATATCTATAAAACTTTTTTTGTGATTAAAAACTATTATTTGGGGTTTTTTTCTAAAAAAAAAATTAATTTATATATTTATATATTTATTAAATATTTTTTT
>NW_013624339.1:0-672 GCF_000695525.1 Brassica oleracea var. oleracea
AAGAAATGAAATACGGCAAAAAAAATTGATGTTTTGAAACCCCCAAATACTAGTTCCTCGGTATTTCCTCGGAATATTCCAACGGAATTCCGATGGATATTTAAGTATCCGTCGGAATTTCCTCGGAATATTTTCATTTAACCGGGCAAATATTTCGCGAAAATTGAAATTAGAATTCCGACGGATAGTATCCGTCGGACCCTAGGTTTTATAACCACGAGCCGCTTCTTCTTCCCCATGCCTCCTCTCCCTCCTCTCCGGCGATTTCCCCCTTCTCTCCGACGATATCTCCGGCGATCTCCCCCTTCTCTTACACAAATCATGTAAGGACCCTATCCCACTCTCTTAGGTTCTATTTGTTAGGTTTTTGTGTAGATTTGATAGAATTTGTTAGGGTGATTGGTTAGGATTGTTATTTGGTTATATAATAGGTTTAGAATTGTGATTTGGTTGAATAATTTGTTTTGTTGAATTGATTTAGAATTTTTTTATAAATTTTTGATTTTTTTTTGTATTTAAAAAATTGATTTTTGTAAATAAATTCGATTTTTGTGTATAAATTCGATTTTTGTATTTTACAAAACGATTTTTGTATATAAATTAGTTTTTTTGCATTTTACAAAACGTTTTTTGTATATAAATTCGATTTTTTGGATTTTTCAAAACATTTTT
>NW_013624340.1:0-115 GCF_000695525.1 Brassica oleracea var. oleracea
ATAAAATTCAAAAAAATCGACCAATAGAATTATAACAATTTTTCTAAAAAACTCTATTTTAATGACACGTCAGCAGAAATCACTAAAGTGACTTCTCTTTTAATGTATAGGAGGA
>NW_013624340.1:213-672 GCF_000695525.1 Brassica oleracea var. oleracea
TCAAAATATTATCCATAAACATAAATAATATAAATTATGAAGTACATTTCTCGATAAAGAAAGCAAATTCAATTAGAAACGTGCAAAAAATTAAATAAATTTTGTAAGCAATTTGACGGGTTAACATTATTTGATAGATTTATAAATTTATAAATTTTATTGAACATGAAATAATATTAAATTGGCATACCGTCATCGGTCTCCTAACTCATCACAACTCATCTGGCAAATACAAAAAATAAATAATTGTAACAATTTATATATTTTAAAATTTATATTTGAAAAAAAAAAGATTAAAATTACGTACCGTGACTACGGAATATTCTGAAAAATTTGTTTGTAGACAGCATTCAATGTTTTTGTCTTCGGCTTCCCTTCTTTACCAGTTATTAGGATTTTTAATCCAGATTTTGACTTAACTCTTGAAAGTGCAACTTTGCCTTGCATTTTGTAAGCATT
>NW_013624341.1:0-672 GCF_000695525.1 Brassica oleracea var. oleracea
ACACGACAAACTAAATGCATAAAAATGAACTAGTTTGCATCCATGGCTGTGCGGCTTGCTCATTGGCCGTGAGGCATTGATCTTGGCTGTGAAGGCTTGTTTGATTGTTTGAACATAAAACCCTAATCGTTTAAACATTAAAAACTATTCCTAAAAGATCTAAAAATATTAATCTATAACTTCAGATGTCGAAAATCAACAACCTTGATTTCGCTGCCCTAAATCTATCTGGAGACAATTACCTTCAGTGGGCGCTCGATGCTAAGATCATCCTGAAATCCAAGGGACTCGGTAAGTGTATCACTGAGAACAATAATGCCAATGAAAAGGATCGTTACAGAGCCATTTTGATCATTCGTCATCATCTAGTTGAGAGTCTCAAGGATCAATACCTAATCATTGAGAATCCACTAGATCTTTGGAATGAATTGAAATCGAGATATGATCACCAGAGAACGGTGATCTTACCAAAAGCTCATTTTGATTGGACGAATCTGAGGATCCAATACTATAAGTCTGTGGATGAATATAACTCTGCACTGTTTAAGATTGTTTCTAAAATGAAACTGCGTGGTGAAAGTATTACGGAACATGATATGCTTGAGAAAACCTTTTCTATTTTCCATGCAAGCAATGTGCTGTTACAACAACAGTACTGAGAGAAAGGTTTCA
>NW_013624342.1:0-672 GCF_000695525.1 Brassica oleracea var. oleracea
AAAAAAAAATCCATGCAGACATAATCACTAGATTCGTATTATACATAAACTAAACAATGATTTGATGAAGTAATAAAAACTATGAACTAGAAAATTTACGTGGAGAATTTCTAGATTCGTGTACTATAATTTTTACATGAACCATTTTCAGATTTAAAAATCCATGCAGACATAATCACTAGGTGTTTCATGCAGACATAATCATCTTATAATTATTTATTAATACATATATTTTCAAATTTTAAATATAACATCGAATTATTTATATATGACAAACAAAATAAATTATTGAAAACAGTGAATATTCAATTTTATAATATGAAATCATATTATAAAAATATCCAAAAGCTAAATCTCATGTATATGTCTAATTATATCGTATTATAATATTTAAATAAAAACCCGCGTAGTGCGGACACAAATCTAGAATTCAAGTAACCTTTTAAGACTTCATTATAACATAAATACCAAAACAAACAACAACAATTGTTTATAATCGAAATTCCTAACATTTTCGCGAAGAAATATAATAACTTTGACACATGGTTCCTCTAAATTAAAACCTCATTCTTCAGTATTTTATAAACACTCGCAGAAAATGGTATTAGAAATTTCGATCTCATTTTCTTTTGATCGAATCCGATTGATTTATGTATTTTATAGTATTATAAA
>NW_013624343.1:0-672 GCF_000695525.1 Brassica oleracea var. oleracea
CGGGAGACCAGCTTCCGTCCGATATCCTCGAGGGGATGGGGGGACGATGATTTGTGACACCCAGGAAGACGTGCCCTCGGCTAGAAGGCTTGGGGCGCAACTTGCGTTCAAAGACTCGATGGTTCACGGGATTCTGCAATTGACACCAAGTATCGCATTTTGCTACGTTCTTTATCGATGAGAGAGCCGAGATAGGACTATAATATGACTGGGAGGAGCGAAAAATGTGCTTAAGACTACTAGACCAGCTTCAAAGACAAAATCTCAGCAAGTCTGAAGAGCAGAAGCATAGTTTTTATCTAGGAGCAGTTAAACACCTCTCATGTCATTGTTTTTTTTTAACAAGTAGGCTGCCTGAATCACCGCTCCATGTCATTGCCGAGAGTCGTTTTAGACTTTACATTGCAGCACTGCTTCCGAACAAACACCGTCTCCGGGTTGGCGAAACCAGGCCATTTAGTTGAATGTTCCTTGACACTTTTCGTGCCGGGGTTTGGTGATATCCGGAAGCTATGCGTATAATCCAACCAAAACTTAGCCGGGGACAAACGCATAACCACGGAATTTGTAGGCAAGAAATCAGCTAAGAAACCAGCCCACCGAGAGTGATCTTTCAACGTTCTCAGGTCGTTCTGTTTCCAGATTACGACAATGATCCTTCCGCAGGTTCAC
>NW_013624344.1:0-672 GCF_000695525.1 Brassica oleracea var. oleracea
CTTTGAATCTGTTTTTCTTTGAATAATGGCTTCTTGTTGCCTTTCTTATTTTCCTTTGGAACAATGCTTTTTCGTAATGGATTTCTTTTCCTGCAAACCCTCTTTCCTTTTTTCTCGTAAGTTTGGAATTGAGAACTTAGCTCTGAGGGTATTTGGGGACCCGGAGGTTTTATCTTTGGATCCTGAGATCGTAGTCGGGCCCGGGGGTTAATAAGAACCTGGAGGTTTACCTTTTCCAGTCCCTGAAGAAATTTGTTCAGGACCCGGAGACTGCATGGGGACCCGAAAGTTCTTAATAACCCGGGCATATTCAGTTTCAATTTTAAGGGACCGTATTCTGCCATCCTAGGTGAGGCCACTACCGGTGCCTGTTGGGATTTTGCATTCTACCGCTCGGAAGCTTGTCACTATCGAGTTCCCGTGCTGCATGCTGCTTTCTGCAGAAAGCCACTATCAGGCTTAGAGGGTGCTGGTGTGGGTGAAAACCCAAGTGCCAGGCTTTGCTACTTTCCACGTCTGGAGAAGTAGAATATTATGTGGTGCTCCCGGACTTTTGCACTTGCTCAAGGGCAATTATACCTCGTGTCCCCTGTATTATTCTAGCACGTAGTGTTTTAATACATGGACTTTCACATTTTTGGTATTTTTGTTTGGGACCCTGATATGCCTGAG
>NW_013624345.1:0-672 GCF_000695525.1 Brassica oleracea var. oleracea
AACGAAAGTATCTTCGTGTTTTATTAAAGCCAATATTTAATTATATAGAGTAAAATTTACAAAATTATAAAAGATCATTTTTTTTTAAACAAAATGTTATTAAAGACAAAATGTTATAAAAGATTATATTTATGGTATTTTGGTATAAAACCAAATAAATCGGAAACTGGTTGTATATAAACCGGACCAAACCAAAATAGATATGGTCTTTAATATGGTAGCTATTTTTATAAACTGGAATACCGAAAAACAGAAAAAACCGAAGAAACCGAACCGACATCAAAATTGAACACCCCTATATAGATTAGCAGAAGTAACATTTGATTTTTTTTAAGATTTAAAGAATATATAGCATATGAAAACCATTTCACTGGTCTCTTCACCAGCAGCCGAATACTGCTTCCAAAGTTTTATGACTTTCACTCATCTTCCACAAAGACTTCTTTGGCTCAAGTCAGAGATGAAATTCATGCCACTCATTTTCTTTGCTAGTTTTAAAACGTTTAGGTTGTAATACCGTAGATATTAGGATAGTATGATATATATACAACTAATAAAGTTCTGACCCAGGAGATTTGAAAAAAAAAATGAATAACCCATTGCCACAAAGGAATGTTGCAAATCCAATGATATTTGACTTTAACCTTAACCGGAAAGAATTATATAAATTTC
>NW_013624346.1:0-672 GCF_000695525.1 Brassica oleracea var. oleracea
ACATTAATTATAATATTACAATAAGTAAATATAAAAAAAAAAGAAAAATAAAGAGTAAGTAAATATACAATATATGAAATACAAAAAATACGTTAAACATCTATTTGAAAAGTATATAATAAAATAAATAATAAGTAAATATATAATATAAGTAATAGAAATATTACATTAAACTTCTATCGTAATATTACAATTTGATATAAAAGCAAAACAGCTAGATATGTAAATATACAATAAAAAAGTAAATATACAATATAAGAAATGGAAAAAATATATTAAACTTCTATCTAAAAAATGTATAGTTTTACATTTTTATTATTTCCAGATATTTTATAAGTAAATATACAATATAAGTCAAACAAGCATACAATATAAGAAATATAAATATTACTTCAAACAGAAAGTACATTAGTATTTAAACATCTATCTTAAAATGTAAATCTATCTTAAAATATAAAATTATTAGTAAATAGAAAGTATAAGAAATAGAAATACACAATATAAAGAAAAATAAATAATAAGTAAATATATAATATATGTAAATATGCAATTTAAAAAAAAGAAAATTACATATCCTTACTAATAAAATGGACCTTTTGAGGCTCCATAGGGCGTCCACATCAGCAAAAAAAAACTTCTCCCGAAAGATGACACGTGACATAAAATATAGTT
>NW_013624347.1:0-672 GCF_000695525.1 Brassica oleracea var. oleracea
GGTAATAGAACAGCTTCGTCGTCGTTCCAATCAAACCAGGATGAATTGTTGACTTGAAGAAAGAAATGGAGTCAAAGGAGGAGTTGGGTTGAGTTTGGGTTTTGAGGAAGAATAGGGCAAGACCTCCGAAGATTGTCTGTCAAGACTTTAGGAGTGTTCAGGAGTGTCCAGAAGTATCCAAATGAAGTGTGCAAAGTTAGGATCAAGTCCAGGAGGGACTTAGACATACTTAGATATCATTTGGATGAGAGAGGGTGATGGTGCAGAAATAGGGTCGACCATCGGTACGGACACAGTACGGACCGTACAAGCTTGGGCGACCCAAACCAAGTCAGGTTACACTATTTGAGGAGCTGGGAGAGTTGTGCAAATATATGGCGAGGTACGGACAGGCAGTCCGTACCATCAACCGTACTTCACTCGGGCCGACCAGAACTTGTGCAATCTTAGGGCGTCGGTTTGTCCAGCAATCATGCGACCTTATCCAAGAGAAATGTGACCATTTGTGGATAAGGAGGAGAGAGGGCGTGGTCCAAGTGGTCCCAAAAGACAGCCTGTCCAAAGGAGTAAAGAAGGAGCATCTTGGACCATGTATCTAGTCATCTTTGTGAACAAGGTTCATGGTAGCCTTAAGGGAACCAATCAGGAGCCAGCCCTTGCCTTGACCAGTTT
>NW_013624348.1:0-672 GCF_000695525.1 Brassica oleracea var. oleracea
AACCTTATATGTTATATATATTTTTTTAAAACGACTTTAAAATACAAGACATCTTATATGGTATAATTTTCTTATATATTAGAATTTTCTTATATGTTATATTTTAAATTTTTTTAAAACGACTTTAAATTACAAAAAATGTAAGTTTTCCTTAAATATACGACTAAAAACATTAAAATGACATGTATCAATTCGATGGTTGATTTGAAAGCTTTCAAAACCATATGGAAGATAAAAGTCTAAATAATTTAACTGTTGAAACAATACTGTTCACTTTCTTTCAAGAATGTGTTCGATGGAAAAAACAAGGTTTTTATGTCATAATTTGTTTAATGTCCACTAGAGAACATTATATTAACCTAAGATGTAAGAAGTGTGCATTCTTTCCTTAAATAAAAGCTACAGAATTACCTAATATAATTTACATATATATGACAATTAAATGATTATGAATAATAAAGATCTGATAACAATTTTTGCACCCTTCTTCATTTTTGTTTAATTTTAAATTATTCAAAAAAAAATAAACAATCACATTAACCATATAATAAAAAATTATATTTTTTCTTATATGTTATATTTTGAATTTTGTAAAAAGACTTTAAATTACAAAAATGAGAAAACTTTATTTGTTATATTTTTTTTTAAAACGACTTTAAAATACAAAAATGA
>NW_013624349.1:0-672 GCF_000695525.1 Brassica oleracea var. oleracea
CGAGCTGTCTGATGCTGTCGTGAACGAGGAAGAGGTCGCGTGCTGGATCTCCTCTCAGGTCGCGAACGTCTGAGCTAGGATTAGGAACGCCTTGGGCTGAAGCTGATCGGGGACGCGAGCTGGAACAGATGCGGGAACAAGAGATGCGATTGGGGTTTAGGGTTCGTCGGATCGCCGGCTAGTGTTAGGGTTTTAGGGTTTTTGATTTGGGTATTAGCTTAGGGATTTAGAGTTTTGTGCTGATAATGTGTTATAAAAGTAATGGAAAAGTCTATCGAAAAGTCTATCTTTAAACATAGAGGTTCTTTATATAGGAGATTACACCGTCATAAATAAATGGAAAGATTACAAATCATAATCTCTTGGTTATGAGTCATCCACAATCTGGTTCATAACAGTTGAAAGATAGCAAAGGTGAAAAAAAATCTTAGCTGCATTCTCTTAGATACGATTATTGAAGCAAAGCAGTTATCACTATTTTTTTAGCGCCGGTGAAGCCCAACTCGCCAGTGTCGGAATCTCCACCTCGTCTATGTTACACTTTACCTCTCTGCTTTTATTCAGCATTGCTCTGCTTTTTATTCCATTCTCTGTCTAAGTTTGGTATGTTGGCTCCATGGTTACTAGTAGGGAGAATTGCCAAGTGTGACTCAAAACTTGGAGTCAAACCCA
>NW_013624350.1:0-671 GCF_000695525.1 Brassica oleracea var. oleracea
TATTACTGGTTTGGTTCGATTTGGCGATGACTCAAGAATTGATATTAGAGGAAAAGGCGCGGTTCGTTTTATATTCAAAGGTGGGGAGAAGAAAGTCTTAAAGAACGTTTATTATATACCGGGTCTTAAGAGCAATATTGTGAGCTTAGGTCAAGCTACTGAGGTTGGTTGTGAGGTACGTATGAAGGATAATACACTAACTCTCTTTGATCGTATGGGGCAATTGATGGTAAAGACGACAAGGTCAAAGAATCGTCTATACAAGGCCAATCTTGAAGTTGATCATGTGAGGTGTCTACAGATAACATCAACAACAGAGTCATCAAAGTGGCACACACGCTTAGGCCACCTTAACAAGGAGACAATGAAGATGATGATCAATAAAGACTTTGTTGTTGGAATCCCTAATATCGAAATCAGTAAAGAAACTTGCGTCTCCTGTCTACTTGGAAAGCAAACCAGACGATCCTTTCCACAAGCAACATCCTATCGAGCAAGTGATATGCTTGAACTCATCCATGGTGATCTTTGTGGGCCTATCACACCAACAACACCAGCACACAAGAGGTATGTGTTCGTTCTTATTGATGATCACATCCGTTACATGTGGACGATACTATTAAGTGAAAAGAGTGAAGCCTTTGAGAAGTTCAAAAGATTCAGAGTACTTG
>NW_013624351.1:0-671 GCF_000695525.1 Brassica oleracea var. oleracea
TTGGGGAATCCCATAACAATCCAGCGTTTAAAGGAGATTCGCAAGGTGAATGCTCCTGATATTATCTTCCTGTCAGAAACAAAAAACCCCGATGGTGTGGTCATGAAAGAACTAAAAGGCATCATGGAGGAAAAGTATTGCATGGTCTCTCCGCATAGTCCAGGAGGAGGAGGGCTCCTTCTAACCTGGAAAAAAGACATCGACATCACCATCCGCTCAACCTCTCATAACTTCATTGATACTACAATAACAAACAAAGGAATCAGCTTCCATGCTACTTTCGTGTATGGAGAACCTGATCACTCAAAGAGGATAGCGGTTTGGAACACTCTAGCAGATCTCCACCCGAATGCAAATGAAGCTTGGTTCCTCACGGGAGATTTTAATGAGATTGTGGACAACAACGAAAAGAGTGGAGGACCAGAAAGATCAGAAGGTTCTTTCTGCGCGTTCCGATCCTTTCTCTCAAAGCTTGATCTGTTCGACACAAAACACTCTGGGAACTACTTATCTTGGAGGGGAGTAAGGGGGACTCACGTTGTTCAATGCAGATTAGACAGATCTATGTGTAACAGCGACTGGGTAGAGCTCTTTCCCTCCTGCAGAAGCCAATACCTCAACTTCGAAGGCTCCGATCACAGACCCCTCCTCTCTTTCCTGGATACAAAAAA
>NW_013624352.1:0-671 GCF_000695525.1 Brassica oleracea var. oleracea
GTCGGTCCAGGTCTAAATAACAAGTCTCATTAATAGACAAACAAACTAAACTAGCAGAAAAAAACAATCACAAAACATTTAAGAAACAAGAGCTGAATTAGAAACTTACATCATTAGCTATTCTTTCTGTCTAGTTGTGGTTTATGTCCAAATCTGTAAAATGTCAACACTGTCATTAAGAAAGCAGAACAATTGATCTTCATCATTAAAACAACAAAAGAAAAAATGAGACTTTGCTAAGAGAATTACCTTAACACCAGCGCTTCTTATTGCTTCCAAGTTTTCAAAGCCTTCCTGTTGTACCAAACCAAGATAAGAACTAATAAATGTTAGAAAAAAATACATGGAAAATGTGTATGAGATATCTGCAAACGTGTATACACAACAAGTGAACCTTGAAATACTTCTGGTCAGTCAAAACACTGAGACAGCTGCACCACCTCTTTCATAAGATTGAGCAATCTCGACCTGTCAGCAACACAACCGCATAAATCATGTAAGAAAAATAGAGAATCATATTGTAGAACACCAGAGCATGAAAAAAGCAGCAAGAATACGTTTTAAAACATGCCCATCTCACTGATTTCACTAGCATTAAACCCTTCTAAATCTCTCAAGTGAAAGGCAAAATTTAGAACTTTCTGAAAGTTTTAAAGAAGGATTTCGAATCA
>NW_013624353.1:0-671 GCF_000695525.1 Brassica oleracea var. oleracea
TGAACTTCCTTAAGGAAAAGCTACAGGGGAGACTGAGGGGTTGGTTCTCGAAATCTCTATCACAAGGTGGGAAGGAAATTCTCTTGAAATCTGTGGCGTTGGCGCTACCTATTTACGCAATGTCGTGCTTTAGGTTGCCAAAGGATGTGTGTGCTAAGCTGACTAGTGCTATGGTGGAATTTTGGTGGAGTTCTGGAAATAATAAAAAGAAAATTCCTTGGGTGGCATGGCAAAAGCTATGTAAGGACAAAGAGCTTGGTGGTCTTGGATTCAAGGATATTGAGAAGTTTAATCAAGCCTTACTTGCAAAGCAAGCTTGGAGAATTTGGTCTAATCCTGAGTCACTGGTGGCTCGGATTCTGAAGCACAGGTACTTCGCAAGAACTGATTTTCTGGAGTGCAGCATAGGAACTAGACCATCCTTTGCTTGGCGTAGTATCATTCATGGTAGGGAGCTTCTCTCACAAGGGTTATATCACAAGATTGGCTCCGGGGAGACTACTAGGCTATGGTCAGATAATTGGCTAGTTGATGGAAGAGCTCGTCCCCCTATGTATAGACAGGATGCGATTGTTGATCTCACACTGACGGTGAGTGATTTGATTGATTTGAGAGTAGGAAGTTGGAGTGTGCCAAGAATTCGAGAACTAATAGTGGAGGAGGATGTTGAG
>NW_013624354.1:0-289 GCF_000695525.1 Brassica oleracea var. oleracea
AGGATGAAGAAGCTATCCCATTTTCAAATTAGGTGATCCCAGTTTTCTTTTTTGGGAATGTGAAAACTTCTTCGTCATTCTAATCAAACCAGGATGAATCGCGATGTAAGAAGCTTGATTTTGATACATAAAGTAGTGGAGAATCACTAGGAAGTGGAATAAATCTCAAAGGAGTTAGGATGAAGAAGCTATCCCACTTTCAAATCAGGTGATCCCAATTTCCATGTTTGCGAATATGACAACTTCTTCGTCATTCTAATCAAACCAGGATGAATCGCGATGTAAGAAG
>NW_013624354.1:486-671 GCF_000695525.1 Brassica oleracea var. oleracea
ATAGGAGTTAGGATGAAGAAGCTATCCAACTTTCAAATCAGGTGATCCCAGTTTTTCTGTTTGGGAATATGACAACTTCTTTGTCATTCTAATCAGACCATGATGAATCACGATGTAAGAAGCTTGAATTTGATACAAAAAGTAGTGGAGAATCACCAGGAAGTTTAATAATTCTCATAGGAGTT
>NW_013624355.1:0-671 GCF_000695525.1 Brassica oleracea var. oleracea
ATCAAGAAATAAATGAATTGAACTTAAAAAAAAAGAACTTACCGATTGAACGATTTCGTTGACTCGAACCCGGGACAAGTTGGTCGAAGCCGTCGAATCGTCATCATCGGTTTGAAGCTGAGACACTTCGTCTTGCACCTGAGTTTGGACCAGGGTGACCACTTCCCTCACAAGACCATCATCAATCTGGCCGGTCTTCTTGTTGGTATATGCCATCTTCATTAGGGCGAAATCATCAACCGGCTTGCCATCATTTTCTTCCGCCTTGAAAAAAACATAAATTAAACAAACATTAGAAATTAGAAGAAATGCACAAAAAATAAAATTTTAAAACTTAAATAATTGAAGAAAAAGCAGTTGAACTTACAATACGATCCCCCAGAGTGGTAATAGATTGAGCACCCAAGTTATGCTTGAAGACGTCATTCCCTTTACGGTCGATCCTGCGGTTGGTGGAGTTGGTGGAAGAAGTTTCTTTCGTCTCTTCCTTATCCCAATGCGCACACAACTCCGTCCAGACCGTGTTGTTCATCGACTTTGGGACCTTTTAATAAAAAAAAAAAAGTTAAATAAATAAAAAAATAGTTTAATAAATTAAAAAATTGTTTAATAAATTAAAAAGAATCGTGGATCTGCTTCCCATAGTTGTCCATAACTTTATGGACGAAGTG
>NW_013624356.1:0-671 GCF_000695525.1 Brassica oleracea var. oleracea
CAAGCTGGGAAGACCTGCTACAATGATCAAGGTGTGAAGACAGATTGGAATCAGTCTTCAAGTGGGAGATTGTAAGTCAAAAATCACGTTTTCATCATTGGACGGTGAAAGAGTTGTTACGTGGAGACATGGTGAAACCAAAATCAAAAAGAATAGCTAGAGTTGTTTTGTCAACAACTACTTCTCACCAACCTCTCGTAAACTCTCCTATAAATACATGATGTCTCTCATTGTTCAGAATCATCCCAAAACAAGAAAACAAAGTGAGAGAGAATGGAGAGATCGAAGAAGAAGGAGAAAAACAAAATTCTCACAAAAAATCTTTTTTAAGAAATTACTAGTAATTTTTTTGTGTATTTGGGATCGGAGTGTGAGTTGAGAGCTTGTAAAAATTTTCCGGGTTAATAATAAAAGATCTGTAGTAGGTCCGGAGACATAGGCAAGATTGACCGAACTCCGTTAACAATTTTGTGTGTGTGCTCTTTTCCCGCTCTCATATATTCTGGTTTACCGCAAAATTTGACCGCGTATTTCCTAACATTTTACATATTTTGTTGTTTATCATTTTTCAACCTCGAACATATAAATTTTATAAAGCGTAAACTGAAGAGCTACAGTTATTTATTTTTTTTTAATTTTATTGTTATCTATTCTTCTCCTACTCCTTACAA
>NW_013624357.1:0-671 GCF_000695525.1 Brassica oleracea var. oleracea
TACGATTAGGCTGGGATCATGAACCCTTGGTGTCTGTAAGGACATAATGAAACTAAACAATCTGTTAGGACTTGTGGTACAACAAGCAGCCTAAAGATTGGAACAAGTTCATTAAGACTTGACTGATACATTGAGTGGCTTGGAGATTGGGTAAATCTACTAAGACTCGGGTATGCAGTAAGTTCTTAGGGACTGAAGATGAGCTAGTGCAGTGTAGAAAGTGGTTTCATGGAAGTTCCATGGAATGACTGATGGGTGCGACCCATGAATGGAACTTATCAATACTGGAAGTATATGATAAGTATTGATAGAGGCGTGCACTGGAGGAGCATGGCCGAACATAATAAGTCTGGACACATGATCTAATCAGATCATGTATAAGGTAACCGGTTTTATGATTACCTTTTGAATTCCAATTCTGTTGACTGAGGAATTGATCATGGCCAAGTATGGCACGTCCTTGAGGAATATATATATTATGAATGATTATGGTGTAGTCTGTTGGATCAGACTTGATGACACCAAACCATGGCCTTGGCCGGTTAGGAGAAATCCTCCATGGCCTTTGTTTGGAAGGTATGATCGGATCTCATAGTTCCTGAAGGACTTGAGGGGATCTGATAATTGATTCTTCTTAGTGGGTATTTATAATGAATTATCATGATTTTTAT
>NW_013624358.1:0-671 GCF_000695525.1 Brassica oleracea var. oleracea
ATATATATATAATGAAATATTTTACAAGCATGTCTGACCAGAAGCAATCTCTCTATATCTGACTTCTCTTTCATGTTGACCAGAATCTATTTCACCTGCTTTCTGAATTAAATTTATAGACAAATTAGGACGGATAAGAAGGCTCCAAACGGTTGATACTGCAACCCATTTCTCACAGCAAAATGAATAAAAAACACAGCACAAAATACGAAGTGAAAAGAAAGGTATACTAGAGCATTACATATAACATACCAGTTCCTACATAAATCTGATCATATGAGATTAATTCCCTACTGCAAAAGTTGTGTATCAACTCTTCCCTCACAGATGGCTCCAAAAGCATCAAAACCAAGCAAGAATCAGATAATTTCCTTAGCAAATTTGTCTCCTCTATCTCTGTTCCAGCACAGGTATAAACTATTAAGAACTAGGCCACTTCCACTTGCTCCTCTAAATATTTCCAGAATTACAATAGACACGAGTAGTACGAGGTATGCCCTTGTTTCCTGGTGAATCATAGACAGCAAAAACATTTAAATAGAGTTTAAGCAATGACTAGAGTGTTTTCCACATAAAGTACATACAATTGTCCCCAGTTCTTTGTTACTTATTTACATAGTTCATGTAAATTTCGAGGTCTGAGACAGTCCAAAATTGCACAGAAAAAAAAA
>NW_013624359.1:0-671 GCF_000695525.1 Brassica oleracea var. oleracea
AGTTCCCCCCAAAGTCACATTACCATTTTCCTTTGTTTAAGGGAGACGGTGATGACGTTGCAACTTGTTTGCCCGCGATACCACGCAAGAGCACCCGCCTGCGAAAAAGGGCGAACAGATATACGCCACCCGTTGATGGAGGGAAAAAAACTAAGCTCAATATTGCTGAAACAGAACAAACCGTCGAGAAAATTGTTCAAATGGACGCTGAGCTTCCGCAGGCGTCGACACATGACCCGATAGGAACACTTTTGTCAGGGTTTTCACCATTTGTTGGCCTCAATGCTTTTCGTGTTGCGGCGTTTCAGAATGTAACTGCAACACAATTGTAAGTCTCACATCATGTTCAATATACGAGATTATCAATAGCCCATATTCATCAGGAATTATTTCTCTTATAGTGACTGCAACGGTGGGGAAGGTGCCACAATATCAAATGTGGTGTTCAAGGATGTTTTTCATGGAACTCGCCCCCTTCACTTTGAGGTTTGTTCCCCCGCCTGAACGTATCTCTATCTTTGGTTATATGTTCCCAGACTGACATACCTATTTATAACAGGCTGCTGACATGGTTGTCAGCTTCATCCGCCACCGCAACTTGGTAGAGGGCAGCCACCGGTTTGAATTCTTGCCCTCTGTGTTCTTACGGTCACTTATTCGGGAGTTCAGAC
>NW_013624360.1:0-374 GCF_000695525.1 Brassica oleracea var. oleracea
CTGCGGGAGTGTGGAGATCAGTGCCACTGCTTCCGTTAAGAGGAGTCGGCACGTTATCCGCGTCGCCAGTTGACATGTCTGGTTGAGCGTGATGTGGTTGAGAGTTAGATTGATCCGTACCCCCCTCCTTCTAGCGCCAAACTGTGGGAACCAAAATTCGCACTGTCGATTTCCGCTTAAATTAGGAAACCAGGAAAACCCTAGTTTCCTAGAGGTCCCAGAGATCTGTTAATACCACACGCCAAGCAATCAGAACACGAGATAACAATGAAAAAGTATAAGAAATCGTAATAAGAGAGCAAAAAGAAGTCTTATTCCGAATTTACGTATGAGCGTTTACAACAAGGTATAAGCCTGGGCTCGAGAGCTGTCGG
>NW_013624360.1:587-671 GCF_000695525.1 Brassica oleracea var. oleracea
CTCCAATTTTTCCGATCTTCGTAATTATCTTCAAAATTTCATATTTATCCGTGGAAACTTGACATTTATCTTTCCTTGCGAACC
>NW_013624361.1:0-671 GCF_000695525.1 Brassica oleracea var. oleracea
CCTACCAGTCTCACAAACTGCTATCACTGCTTCAATAGCCATGATCTACTCCTCAGGAAGTCCTTCGTTAATAGGAATACCAGACTCTACCCTCAACCTGGACAAATGATCAGCTACACCATTCTCAACTCCTGGCTTGTCCTTAAGCTCCATATCAAACTCTTGAAGCAAAAGGATCCACCTCAAAAGCCTGGGTTTTGCATCCTTCTTAGCCAAAAAGTGTCTCAAGGCAGCATGATCTGTGTAGACAATACTTTAGACCCAACCAAGTAGCTCCTGAACTTCTCAAAGGCAAAAACAATTGCCAGCATCTCCTTCTCTGTTGTGGCATACCTCATCTGAACATCATTGAGAGTTTGGCTGGCATAGTAGATCACATGGGTTTTGTCATCTTTCTTCTGCCCCAAAACAGCTCCCACAGCATAATCACTAGCGTCACACATGATCTCAAAAGGGAGATCCCAATCAGGTGGCTGGACAATTGGAGCACTAATGAGTTCACTTTTCAGCTTCTTGAAAGCTTGTAGACATTCCACATCAAAACTGAAGGTGGCTTCCTTGCACAGCAGCCTGGTCAAAGGTCTAGTGATCATGGAGATGTCCTTGATGAACCTCCTGTAGAACCCAGCATGACCAAGAAAACTTTGGATGTCTTTCACTGTCTTTGGTGG
>NW_013624362.1:0-671 GCF_000695525.1 Brassica oleracea var. oleracea
TCCATCTCCTTCTTATTAGCTTCCCTCTTAAGGTGTTTAGGAATCTTCTCCTTCCCTTTCCTTAACACTCTTCCCTCAATTGCCTCATCAACTTGCATAGGCTCTGGTGTAGTGTTTGAAGGGTTGGTTGTAGGTTCTGTTGGGTTTGCTAAAGGTTTAGGTGGTAGTCTGAGTGCGTTGTTTCGGTTACTATCAATAGAAGGTAATCGCACTCGGTAGGTGAGAGGTGCCCGTCGATTGATGGGAGGTAAGGGGGTCGATCGATGTCGGTCTCTCTCTATCGATCGATGGCTGGCTCATGCGGTCGATCGATTTTGACGTAGAAAGGGGAGGGTGGGTGAGGATGTTTTTCTGCGAATTCCTCATGAGTCATGATTTGAACTGCACTACACTCCGTAGTCGATTCAGCAAATGACGTCGATCGATGTTCAGAGTAATTCGTCGATCGATCTTCGTCCTGGTTTGTCGATCGATGTGCATCCATTGACATCGGTCGACACCAATGTGATCCGCCAAAACTCATGGAGCTTTCAACTTCGAAATCTCCTTCTCTAAGCTTCTCATGCTGCACCACTTGCCGGAAATCATCATCTAGGATGGCATTCACGTGGTGTTTTGCTTTCGCAACTCCTACCTCTCTAGCCAAGGCTTCTTGCCTCTTTACAGTGTCT
>NW_013624363.1:0-304 GCF_000695525.1 Brassica oleracea var. oleracea
GAATGGCAGAAATCAGAGAGTGAGGACGACTTAAACTGCCCTCAACCCCCTGGGGTAGCAGTTACCAAGAAACAGATCCCTTCTTCCCAAAACCGCTCCATAACCGTACCATAACCGCCCATTGGCGGTTTCTCCCCTTTTCTTCCTTTGACAAATCGATCACTGAGCCTCAGCTCACACTCTGGAAACTTGTCCACTCCCTTTCCCAAGCCTAAGACCAATTTGGTCGAACCGTCCCATACCCAGACCATCGGCTCGCCCAGTAACCGTCCCAGACTCGTCCACACTGATCCGAACCAGAACG
>NW_013624363.1:475-671 GCF_000695525.1 Brassica oleracea var. oleracea
TCCTATCCTGGTTAAGTCTCAGCTGACTGATGCCCTTAACCTTCATTTAGGGCCATGATACGCTTGTCTCAAGGTCCAATGACCTGACTGGTGCGTCTCCCCGCATCATGGCCCGTCCGGCCAATCCTATCTAGGATCGGGGACATGACAGTGATAGCTTTGGCCTCCTTGGGGTTTTGGTCAGATTTTCCAGGTA
>NW_013624364.1:0-102 GCF_000695525.1 Brassica oleracea var. oleracea
GGTTTTTCAGATCTGAAAGACTTCTGGGACGACTTAGTCGTCTAAGTTTAATGCACTAGACGACTTCCAGGAAGTCTTCTAGACGACTTCCAGGAAGTCTTC
>NW_013624364.1:194-671 GCF_000695525.1 Brassica oleracea var. oleracea
TTCTTGTTGTATAAAGTTCTTACTTTTTTCCCAAACTAAAAGTCTCCTAACCCACTCTAATCTCTTTGACTTGAAAACACCAAACTTTATATGAATTTTTCAGTTTTGTCTCATGTCTTTCTTACTAATCTATTTTTTTTGCAGGTTTTTAATCAGATGGTACTCATCTTCCAGTCATTTAAAGGTAGATCTATTCATTTTAGATATGTATTTTTATGTGTTCTATAAAGATAAATTTATCTAATCTTCCACTCATTTTTTCTGTTTTTAAGTCATTTGAACGTTTTTGGATATGCAGGTTTTCAGATCTGGATTTGATATGCAGGTTTTTCAGATCTGGAAGACTTCTGGGACGACTTACCTGTTAGTCGTCTAAAATATAATACACTAGACGACTTTCATTTTAGTCGTCTGGACTTCCTAAAAGTCGTCTGGACTTCCTGGAAGTCGTCTGGAAGTCGTCTGGACTTCCTGGAA
>NW_013624365.1:0-671 GCF_000695525.1 Brassica oleracea var. oleracea
GCGAACACATCAGTCCCCCAGCCCCCGCCTCACCCCACTGATCTTGGCTTTCCACGCACTGATAGACAGCTCCAGCGACAATGGAGGAACCCACCCACTCAGCCTTCCGCCTCTGGAAACAAGTCTCCATCCCTAGCCTCTTCAGAAAGTGAAGCTGAGATTGAAGAAGTTCAGAGCCAACAATGCGTATGGAGACTACAGCTCAGGACATGGAGGTTACTACACCACGTTTCCACCGGACGACGATGATGCTGGGGCATCTGCCCCCACTTACCATCCTTGAAGGTACTTCTCTACTTTCCCCTGTATATACCATATTAGCCATTTCGTTTTTCCATATTAGTCTTCTCTTTTTGGGTATCTCTCTTTCCTTGACAACACAGAGGCTGTGTCATTTAAGTTTGGGGGAGGTACCAAGTATTTGATCATGTTTGCTTTGATGTTTTTTCATTGAGTCATGCATTGCATATCTATTTGCATATAAAAAAAAAATATCATTTAGTTTGCATCATTTGCATTTCTAGGAGAGTCTAGAGCATATAAGTTGCATTCACTTGCATTGGGAGCAATGATTTTAAATACCTTGTAAAGAACACTACTTTGCACCTGAGTAGCTTATGCACTTCTCAAAAGGACTTGTATGCTTCGAGCCTTGAAAACTCTTCCTGAAA
>NW_013624366.1:0-670 GCF_000695525.1 Brassica oleracea var. oleracea
TTATCTAGAGCAATGCAGTTTAAGATAGCATTTGATAGGATGGAAGCTGAAGATAGGTTGTATAATGACTACTTTTTAGAAGTAGAAAACGGGTCTAAGAGGTGTGGACCACCTGCTGCTAGCGATTGGAGTGCTGTTGAGAAGCTAATTCGATTTTTGATCATCTTTTACAACAGCACTCTGGTTGTTTCAGCCTCATCTAAGGTCAATGCATTCAAATGCTATGGTGAGATTGTGACAATCGAGAGAAATCTCAATCTTTTAGCTAGTAGCTTAGACTCTGAGTTGAAGGTAAAAGCATCTGAAATGTTGAAGAAGTTCTTGAAGTATTGGGATGGCATCAAAGGTGTCAACAAAATGGTGATCCTAGCGACAATCTTTGATCCTAGGAATAAGATGCATTTTGCTAAGCTTTGTTTTGAGAAACTGTATGGGAAAGACAGCTTCGAGGCCAAGGAAATGCTAAAGTCAGTGACTGATCTTCTCACATGCATGTTCAATGAGTACAACATGCGTTTCAGAGGGGCTTCTGGACAAGCATCACAGTCGCAGGTGGCTTCTAATGTCCCTGGTTCAGAGTCTCAGGAACAAGCAACAGACAGAATGGAACTTGTAGTTGACGATTTTGGCTATGAAAGAATGGATGTTGTGTACAAGGATCTTGTTGCTG
>NW_013624367.1:0-670 GCF_000695525.1 Brassica oleracea var. oleracea
CATGGTATTTACAAAATCATGAATTTTTCCAAATAGAACTTTCTTAGTTAAAACATAGAAATTGAAATCTGATCTAGAGATTTAAATCCAGCTTCAGGATCGGCATGTGAATACACACAAAAGAAAAGAAAGAACTAACCCCATCAAATTGCATGAAGCTGAATAGTAAGCTCGAAGTATAGCTCGTACATCTGACCCATATCATCAGTATTTCAGTTCAAATACCGAAGGGTTGTGACGGCCATAAGGTACATGATGTACATAGCGATGGTATCGGTGGCTCAGAGCCTGAGCAGAAGCTATGTTGCTTTGTTGACTGCGGCCAAATAAGAACACTTGTAAGAAGGATAATCCAGAAGGTGTACAGGTTTTTAAATCGAAGTAGACAGTAAGAATAATTACCTTTCGATTGACCATTAGCAGATCCACGCCCATCAACTCTCCAATCTCTTATTATTTCCAGCTTCCGAGAACAGAATTTCTTAATAATTCAAGTTTCCAAAAACATAAGAAGCCTCGTCACCACAACCTTCCTACAACGGCTAGCCTTAAGCTCAGAGAAATAGAGCTCCACAACAACATGAACATCGAAATCTCTAGCAAAACCAACAATATAAACACTGAGAAAGAAGTATGATCATAGAAAAAGGAAGGAGTTGCGCAAAAAAAA
>NW_013624368.1:0-670 GCF_000695525.1 Brassica oleracea var. oleracea
ACCATGCATGCAGGTACACAGCACTTGTGGAACACAATATCGTCCAAGCAGCAAAAGACATGCAAAAAGTCATGTCAATATCGAATATCTCTGACGAAACAACGACGGAGCCACCTTCTCCTTCACCACCGCCTACCTACAAGCTCTTCTCCATTCGCTTCCTCCGCCTCCACGGCCGTGACCTCTTTGCCGCATCCGCTAACTGGTTCCTAGTAGACGTCGTCTTCTACACAAGCAACTTCCTCCTCTCCCATATTTTCAGTAGCTACTCCCACAACCCTTCTTCTTCCGCCACCACAAACGTCTACGACGCAACCTTCGAAGTGGCGAAACTAGGAGCCATCATCGCCGCTTGCTCTACCATTCCCGGTTACTGGTTCACAGTTTTCTTCATCGACAAGGTAGGTCGTGTCAGGATCCAGATTATGGGGTTTTTCTTCATGGCCGTTATTTTTTTGGCCGCGGGGATTCCGTACTGTTGGTATTGGTCTAAGCATGAGCAGACAAAGAAAGGCTTTATGGTTCTTTACGGTTTCGTTTTCTTCTTTTGTAACTTTGGTCCCAACACTACAACTTTTATCATTCCCGCGGAGCTTTTCCCGGCTAGGTTTAGGTCGACTTGCCACGGGATATCTGGAGCCGCGGGTAAGCTTGGGGCTATTGTGGGCAC
>NW_013624369.1:0-670 GCF_000695525.1 Brassica oleracea var. oleracea
TGTAAGCGGTTTTAGTCGAGTGGTTTGACTGAGAGTTTATTAATTTTCACCAAAATATTTATTTTCGAGTCCCAGAAAAAGTAATTTATACAGATTCATCGAAAAACGCTTCAAAAGAGATTTTCAAACATTTTATTTGGTAAAAATGTAAAGATCATCATTACCAAAGTTTTATATTTGTGATAGAATACAAAGGAAACTGAGAAGCAGAGGAATTTAAAAGACAATTAAACAGAAAGCTCAACCTAGTCTAGATAGGGACATGCTCAATAAACACAACTGCTAACCGGAGGACTCAACTCTTAAGCACGACTCACTTGCCGCAAACGGAGATACCACAGTGATACGAGAAACAAGCCCGGTAGAAATTGGCGTACTCGGTGCGTTGCTCTTTATGATTTGGTACCACCAAAAACAGCTCATAGACGACCTAGTAAGCCAGCACCCAAATACAGACAGACAGCCACACCCGAGGTCTAGCACACCCGAGGCCTAGCACACCCACTTCAAAAACGGCCAAAATGCTTATTACTTTAATTTATTAACTAGTTGATGTCTTGCACAATGTACGGATTAATATATCTATATACCTAACCTTTTTAATTCTAATGTTTCTTTTTATAAAAATATAATAATTAAATTAGATACAAATTTCAAATTATTATAAATT
>NW_013624370.1:0-670 GCF_000695525.1 Brassica oleracea var. oleracea
GGATCAGGTCTCTTCCAGTTATTGCTTTGATAAGTCGATGTTCTCTGCATTTGGCCTATCTGATCTTCATTAAGATATTGTTGTGCTTCCGGCCATTCTTTTGTATCATAGTATGCGGCTAGAAGAGAATGTCGCCAATGAGTTAACTTCTGTTGAAACATCATTTTGTTTCTGCATTTCCATATGCGCCAAAGTATCCACCAAGGTAGTTGTTTGAGATGGTTTGGTATTGCAGAATCCTGATGTAGTAGAAGACCTAACTTATCTTCAAGTGTGCCTTGCGAAAGAAGCAAACCACTATTTGAATAACCCGATTCTCTCCAGATGTTTTGAGCATAAATACAATCAAAGAAAAGGTGTTCCACTGTTTCTTCTTGATCGCAATGAGGGCACTTCACAGAATTTATTACATGACGCCGGTGAAGATTCCTCCCAAGAGGTAGGGATAGAGTAATCATCTTCCAAAGGAAATGTTTTATTTTTGGGGTTGTAGGGAGGTTCCAGATGAGTTATTTGAGTTGAACATCCCCTGGTGGAGGGGTGGTGTGCTGATTACCCGGAGTATGTGTAGCAGAGCCAATATCCTGATTTGACGGTATAATCCCCCGTTTTGTTGTAGTGCCAGACTAGTTGATCAGCTTCAGATGATGAACACAACTTAATGGCAAGT
>NW_013624371.1:0-670 GCF_000695525.1 Brassica oleracea var. oleracea
GAATCTTTGTGATATACAATTGTGATTGATCTTTAACAGGCTAAGTTGTTTACATTCAGATAGAATCGTTCATCGTTATATGAAAAAGATACATGCTTTTGGATTAACAGAGCAATCTATGGCTTGCTAATTTTGGAGTGGCTAGGATTGGAGCTCAGAATCCAAATGACATGACTGAAGAAACTGGTACTCTTGGATACGTGGCTCCAAAGGTAACAAAGGAACATAACCCTTACGTTAAGGATTGGTTAGGGTTAACTTTCTATCTCCCTCATTGTGAGTGTAGTATTGATACATGTTATTTGGGGACTAAACTGGTTTATGGTTTCGTTGGTTTAATAGAAAAACTTAAACGCAGTACTAAACCCATTTGTTATTCAGTTTTAGTTTCCACTCATATTGATGCAGCGTTGGTTTCCACTCAGATCATATACTCATCCCTTTTGGCTGTTTATAGAATTTGTTTTGTTTATGGCAGTGAGAACGTCTCAGCCGAGAAGATCAAGAGCTGATGCAGAAGCTTCCTGATTCCAGCAAATCAAACGCCGTTGAACAACATAAAATCTGTTTCACCCAATTCAAAACTGAGAAATTTGCGAGTTATTAAATTTAATATTTTTTATCTTCACTTCACCTTCTCTGAAATTGTCTGTTTAGCTCTCCTTCTTTT
>NW_013624372.1:0-670 GCF_000695525.1 Brassica oleracea var. oleracea
TCATTCTCAATTATCCAAGTTGTGAGATGTCACTTCACCAAGAATCATAATCCAAGTATTTCTTAGCCATCTACATGGATGTTTCATCATCAACATAGCTAGCAGTGATGAGTTGATTCTTCAGCTGAGTGAATAACAAAGTGGAGATACTTAGAATCAGAAAACTGCAGAAGAATTTGTTATGCAAAGGGAGTCAAAGTCTGGGGTTTTGAGAATATTACCGTACCTCAAAACATGTCTTTGCTACAGCAGCATGAAAACTTGCAGGATCACCCTGCATGCAAACACTGAGAGAATAAGTTTTGAGGAATGTGAATAGAAAAGTTTGAAGTTAGGGTGACATCAAATTTGATTACTCGAGACACTGATTCACAAAATTATGACATCAAATGTAAACTTCTAAAAAGAGCACATATTTTGAAATAAGAGTGATCCTGCTACTCTGCTTTCTTAATTAAGTATATGACTAAGATGTAAAGCATCATTTTGAAACACACAAAAATGTATTTTAAACACTTACCGAATGGTCCATATAAAGCAGTGTGCCCACCAGGTGCTTGACCTCCAGAGAGAACACGAAGCTGCCCATAGTAGCTCGTTCCAATACCCTGTTGAATTGTAGTCATGACCTTTATAAACCAAAAATACTAAACCAAGGCTATGCATAAAT
>NW_013624373.1:0-670 GCF_000695525.1 Brassica oleracea var. oleracea
CGGTAGTACCTCCCACGTCCACGACCTCTACTAGGGAACCTTCCTCCTCGTCCACCTCGTCCATTGTAGTCTCGGTTTGACTGGAAGTTTTGATTCTCTGAGCTAGCATACATCAACTTGTTTTGTTCTTCTCCTCCGTCTGTATTATCTTCACTTATACGTTCCTCATATGCTTTTAAACGACCAACTATGTCTTCAAAAGTTGTTGAGTTAAGATCAAGAACTTGCTCCAGCGACGCCACTATCTGTATATATTTCTTCCTAGGTAGACTTGAGAGAAATTTCTTCACCAGCTTTGATTCTTCGATGTTCTCCCCCAAAGATGCAGATTTTGACGTTATTTCTGATAGCTTGCCGACGAAGTCATCGATTGAATCAGTCTCCTTCATCTTTAAGCGATCAAATTCTGCTTTTAAGGTTTGTAATCGAGCTTCTCTGACTCTGTCTGCTCCTAGATGGCGTGCTTTGATCGCATCCCAAACTTTCTTAGCAGTCTCGAGCTCTCCAACTTGTAGAACAAGTGCTTCGGGTATGGATTGGAAGATAAGCGCAGTGGCCATGTCGTTTTTTTCCGTCTCGGTTGTTTCGATCTCCACAGTCTCCCATACTTTGTGAACCTTGAAAAGAAGCTTCATACGGATAGCCCAAACAGTATAATTCGATGAACTTA
>NW_013624374.1:0-670 GCF_000695525.1 Brassica oleracea var. oleracea
TGGAGAACTCGAAAGAGACAATGGCGAAGTTGTTACTGTTGATATTGATTAACCTTGGACCCCTCCCATCTGTCCCTGCTGCAATGAATTGGGTCATCTGGAGACTCATTGCCCTTCTAGTAAATGGAAGCCTTCCAAACCTGCACCAGTAAAAGAAAGACCATTGAAGAGTGTCCCAGCCAGCTCTTCTTCTCCTTCAGGGTGCAGCCATAGCGAGCCAATAGCTCCATCTAGTTCTCCTCCTCAAGAGGACTCTATGGCTTTGGAACCTTCAGTCATTGCTCCTGGTGCCCAGACGTCTCCAATTCCCTCTCTCGAGACTCCGGCTAACCCTCCCGCTTCTCGGGAATCTACTCCTGTGGTCTCTGTAGTTGGACTCCTACAGCTTTCTGATTCTGTAGGAACCTCATCTACCCCCACTCCCTTTAGTTTCTCCTCCTCTCCTCCCTCTATGCCTTTTACTATCCCCCACTCTTCTTGTCTCCCTCCTGTCACTGATGATGGTATTTTGTTAACTCCCCCCTCCTCTCCTCCTCCATCGCCTCCCACTGTAGTGTTTGCGAAATTTTTTACTAAAGATACTCCCTTACTACCTGAAACAATAACCCATCTCCTCGCCCTCCCTTCTGTCCATCATCCTCCCCCCATCAATCCAAAAAACTTTAAAAAA
>NW_013624375.1:0-670 GCF_000695525.1 Brassica oleracea var. oleracea
TCAAAGAGGTTTGGAGCCTTTGTTTTCTCTATTTTTCAACTGAATAGTGATTTTATATGGTTACTCCACTAATTTAGGGAGTATATGAAGTTTTTCTAAATTAATTTATTATAAAAAAATTATAACGATTCCCGTATACCAAGAAAAACAGCTTAAAATACATTAATACAAATGTAGAATGTGGTTATAAATTTGAAAACAACACTAAAGATTATAGGCATCAGTATATAAAACATTGATCTAAAACTCAATATTTTCGTAGGGGTTAACACATAGATTTTGAGAAAATTTCTAAAAATACGACAATATTGTTTTAATGCATTGTTGCATCTTGCACTAACATATGATGATATTCAAAGAGGTTTGGAACCTTTTTTGTCTTCATTTCTCTAGAGAATAACGATTTTATAATGGTTAGTCCACTAATTTAAGGAGTATATGAAGTTTTACTAAATTAATTTATAAAAACAATTGAACGATGCTCATTTACCATGAAAGACAATATTGTTTTAATGAATAGTTGCATCCAGCACTAACATATGATGTTCAAAGAGGTTTGGAGCCTTTGTTTTCTCTATTTTTCAACTGAATAGCGATTTTATATGGTTAATCCACTAAAAAAAATGACAATATTGTTTTAATGAATAGTTGCATCCTGCACTAACATATG
>NW_013624376.1:0-670 GCF_000695525.1 Brassica oleracea var. oleracea
ATATCCGAACCGAACCGAACCGATACCCGAAATGCCCAGGCCTAGTTTACAGGGCAAAGGAAATTACATTATTGACCTCGAGGGTTTAGGAGAAGTAGAGGCTCAGCTATAGGTTTCAGGCTATTAATATTTTAAAATTTTAGTTATATTTTTTTGCGAAAGTTTAACAGGGTCATCTTCTCTCTCCTAAAAGCTCCATGGTCTCTCCGCTCAAACTGAACTTTCCGATTTGCAGCTCCGGCGGCTTCCATATCGTCGAAGCTATGCTCTCCTTCTTGTATATCTATTCCGTAGGCTTCGGTCAATATCCGTTTCGCTAACGTTTTGTTTCCTGGGACTGTGGGTTGCTATCTGTTTAGTTTTCGATGGTGCATTTCAGAGTTTTCTAAGATTAATGACCTAATCCGGAAGGAGATGAGGTTTAGGGCGGGTTCTTGTCCTTGTTTTGTGATTTTGGGTAACCTAGAAAGTTTCGATATTGGATCTTGGTTTCTGCGGTTGGACACAAAAGCTCACTCAATCTGTTCAAATCTGGGTTTTCCTTCCTGTTTGGTTTGTTCTTGTTGCAGATTTGGCCGTTTCCGTTTCGGCACCGGTTCTTTTGGTACCTGAGTTGTTGAAGATTCCACCATCGCGATCTTGCTCATTCTTTGCTCTCGGGACGAATGGA
>NW_013624377.1:0-670 GCF_000695525.1 Brassica oleracea var. oleracea
CATCGCAGTGTATATATTCGATTTCGGTTTGTATAAGTTTTCGTTTTTAAAAAAAAAAAAAAAACCAGATATGAATCGATCGATTACCACAAAACATTTGCAAGTAATCGGTCGATTCTAAAAAAAAAAAGTTCATGTTTATATCTCATTCATTAGATTTGATTTAGACATTTTATTTTGTGTACTAGAGATGATGCGTTGTTTAAATTTGGGGTTAGAGTTTGAGATTTGTTGGGTTTTGATCATTTGAGACTTGAGCAGTTCGAAAACATGGTTATCAATATACTCGGTCTCTCCGGCGATTTTGCATAATGTTTTGCATTTTTATCGCTGATACCCACAAACACTTGAGCCTCACGTAATTAAACACTAAAACAGCTTCCTAAACACCGAGCCCGTTATACCTGATGGAGATATCTTTGGTGGAAAGGTCACGCCCTTTTTAATGAATGTAAAGAGTTGATTACTTGAAACTGAGACTTGCAGGTCTGAAATATGGAAAGGTTTGCGCGGTCTTGGTGGGGATTTGGAATGAATGCCTTGACAGTCTCTGATTTAAGTGGTTAGCGAAATCACAAGGTAAGGCCTACTGAGGGTTAGTGAGCTCCCAAATTTTACTCATTTTTACTTGAGGACAAGCAAAGATTCAAGTCTGGGGGAGTTGATATTC
>NW_013624378.1:0-670 GCF_000695525.1 Brassica oleracea var. oleracea
AGTGACTGCAGAGGGTATTAGTAATCTGAAGGCAAACATACCAGTCAACATGTGCAACCTCGAGAAGATATTTCATCCATCATTCTTTGATGTAATGGAACATCTTGCTATTCATCGCGCAAGAGAATTGGAACTTGGTGGTCCTGTGCAGTACCGATGGATGTATCTTTTTGAGCGTTATATGCATCATCTGAAGAAGAAGGTCAAAAATTTAAGCAAGGTGGAAGGATCTATAGTCGCCCAGGTGATCAATGAAGAAACTGCAATCTTTGCTGAAAACTATTTTCCATCAGAAGTGCATACAAAAAACCGAAGACCTGTTCGGCATGATGACAGAGGGGAGAGGGCAACATATCATGTTACCGTCCCAAGCATGTTCACGGAAATAGGACGACTTAGTGGAAAACCCACGAAGCGGAGACTTACGGAGACTGAGCACGCTCATTTGCAAACATATTTGTTCAATATTTGCTCACCAACTGTGAAGATGTTCTACAATATGAGAGGTAAAAATAGTTATTCATTTAAATTTTTTGATTAATATTCAATAATTTTATTTTATATTGATAATATATTTTTATATAGTGTTTATATGACAGAGTTGCATACGACTCACAGGCATACGACAGAAGATGAGCTTCAACAACTCAGACATAACGGATTTGCTGCA
>NW_013624379.1:0-670 GCF_000695525.1 Brassica oleracea var. oleracea
AAAATTAATTTAATTAAATATTTATATAAATTAATTTTCTTTAACTAAAATTTTATTTCTTTTATATAAAAGAAATCAAATTTAAAATAATATATTCCTGATTTAAATCAAAAATTAATTTCAAAAATATTTATATCAATTATTTCAAAATTATTCATATAAATTACTTCAATAATATTTATATAGTTTATTTCAATAATATTAATAAAAAATTATATAAATTTTGGTTGCATAAAAATATTCCAAAAATACAAATTTAATAAAACTTATATTTCAGTATTATTTTAATAAACTACTATGTGTAATATGAACTACTAGAACTATTATGTGTAATATGAATTACTATGTACTACTTTGAACTACCTTGAACTACCTTAAAATACTTTGAATTACTATGTTTATGCATGTTTCTAAAAAACCTTAATATTCGTCTTATTGTTTATTTTTAGAAGGTGTATCTCATATATTACGTGATTATATATCCATATATGTGTTATTTGTCAAATTAGACATAAAATACTCTTAGTTACTCAAACTGATATAAAACTTCTCATTTCTATTCAAAATATCCTTATACTTCCATACTAATGTTTTGTTGGAAAGATCATAATGAGATGAATAACATAAAATACATATTTTTTGAAATTTTTTCCTGTCATTGTGTTATATA
>NW_013624380.1:0-670 GCF_000695525.1 Brassica oleracea var. oleracea
ACAGTGGAATAGGAGATTTGATAGTTTCATGAAGCAACAAGGCTTCGGAAGAAGTACATATGATCCTTGTGTCTACATGAAAGGTTCAGACTTATCTCATATGGTTTATCTTTTGATATATGTTGATGACATGCTCATTGCATCTAAGGATTCTAAAGAAATTAAAAGAATCAAAGATAGCTTGAAGAGAGAGTTTGAGATGAAGGACCTTGGAGCAGCTTCAAGAATACTTGGAATGGATATTATTAGAGACAGGAAGAAAGGGACTCTAAAACTATCACAAGGCAAGTATCTACAGAAGGTGCTGGAAACTTTTAACATGGCAGAGAGCAAAGCTGTGGTTACTCCTATCGGACCACAATTCAAGCTTAAAAGTTTGACACAAAAAGAAGAGCACGAGGAAGCAAGTTTCATGAACGTGATTCCATACGCGTCAGCCGTTGGAAGTTTAATGTATGCAATGGTGGGATCTAGACCAGACTTGTGTTTCGCAGTGGGCTTAATCAGCCGTTATATGAGCAAGCCAGGAAGAATACACTGGGAAGCTGTTAAGTGGGTGATGAGATATCTTAAAGGAGCTTTAGATTCGGATCTATTGTTTACTAAAGGAGAAAATTTCAAAATACAAGGATTCTGTGACGCAGACTACGCAACCGATTTGGACAGAAGA
>NW_013624381.1:0-670 GCF_000695525.1 Brassica oleracea var. oleracea
TAGAGAGTATTATGATGTGTTACTAAATTAATTAACAAAAATTTAAATGATACACATGTACCATGAAAGAGAGTATAATATACATTAATACAAATATAGAATATGTTTATAAATATTAAAACAACAGTAAAGATCATAGGCTTCAGTATATAGAGTATTTACCGAAACATTAAATATTACGTAGGGGAGTAACCAATAGATTTTGAGAAAAATTCAAAAAATAAAAATTAATAAAAATTCTATTTTAATGCATAATTGCGTCATTCACTAACATATGATGAATTTCAAAGAGGTTTGAAACCTTTGTTGTCTCTGTTTTTCTAGAGAATAGCGATTTTATAGTGGTTAGTCAACCAATTTAGGGAGTATTATGAAGTTTTACTAAATTAATTGACAAAAAATTGAAACGATGCACATGTACCGTAAAAGAGAGTTTAATATACATTAATATAAATATAGAATATGTTTAGAAATATTAAAACAATAGTAAAGATCATAGGCATCAATATATAGAGCATTTACCGAAAAATTAAATATTTCGTAGGGGGTGGTTAACCCATAGATTTTGAGAAAAATTCAAAAAAATTCAAAATATATTTTAATGCATAATTGCATCATTCACTAACATATGATGAAAGACAAAGAGGTTTGGAACCTTTGTTGTCTCCGT
>NW_013624382.1:0-670 GCF_000695525.1 Brassica oleracea var. oleracea
TAAAATCAAGTTGTGGGTTAGTTTTGGCAAAAACCCCTATATATATAATGTGAATATCAATTAATGAGACTTCATATTCATACGATTTATGATCATTTGTATTTTTCTTAAACAAAAAAAAAGTTAAACCATTGATCACAAAATTTTCAATGTGGGACTTTTACTATTTTTAGTAATTTATAATCATTTAAAAAAATTCAAAAATATAACATTTAATAAAAAATCTAAATTTTTTATTATATGCTTAATGTGATTGTTTAATTTATTTTAATAATATAAAATTAAACAAAAATATAGAGGATACAAAAATTATTATCAAATATGTATTATTCATAATTATTAATTGTCATATATATATATATATATTAATCATATTAAGTCATTTCGTAGCTTTTAGCTTAAGAAATAATTGAGAATAATTTTTGGGGAATTTGCCAAAAATGACTCAAAAGTTGATTTTTAATACAAAAGTGTACCCCAAATTCAATCAAATGCAAAAATAACTCAAAAGCGTAGTGAAATTACAAAAGCCCCCTTATGAACAAACAAAAAACATGTATTCAGTTTTACCTTTATAACCCTCCGTTAGAGAAGACTTCTCTATGATGACTTCTTTGTAAGTCTTCTCGTTCGGTAGATCTTAAAAATAATTTTATAATTTTATAAAAAA
>NW_013624383.1:0-336 GCF_000695525.1 Brassica oleracea var. oleracea
CGGAGGCAGCGGCACCGATCTCCACACTCCAGTAGCGGACGTATCTGTGGCCAACACACAAGCCAACGCCGCGACGCTCGAGGAGTTTAAAAAGATGTTCGCCACATATGAGAAAAGGTCGGAAGAACAGGATAAGCTCGTGAATACCTTGACCCAACAGGTTGAAACCTTAGCGGCAAGGACCCAAGCAATCCGCCCCCGCGGAACCACCAAAATCCACCCCCGCGGAACCACCAAAATCCACGGGAAAAGGCTCGACTTCGCTCCCCCACTCGACAGATCAGGAGTCGCGCGGGAACGACCTTCCGGTCAAAACCCTAGCGAGAAATCTCCCAT
>NW_013624383.1:372-670 GCF_000695525.1 Brassica oleracea var. oleracea
CGAAGCCGAACACATTGACCTGGATCCTAGCGATGTTTCCAACGACACCGACGAGGACGTCGACAGACATCCGAGAAGGACCAGAAGCCGATCTGCTTGGGAAGGCTCCCCGTTCGAAAAACCAATGACGGAAGAGGAAGAAATCGCTGAAAGACAAACCGAGCTCACTCGCAGTAAACGCCGACAGGCTCGGAAATCTACTGACAAGACATCGGATATCCGCGATCTTCGCGACTACATCACCAAGACAACGGCAGAAGTGAGGGCCGTAAAGTCTCAAATCCATCATGCTACTAGT
>NW_013624384.1:0-670 GCF_000695525.1 Brassica oleracea var. oleracea
CCTTTCTCGGTGGCTCCATAACCATGATCGTAAGGCACGCGCCGCACCACAAACAGAGGGAACCTAAACCTGACAACTACACTGTCGCTCTCCGTAAAGCTCTCATGTTCTTCAACGCTCAGAAATGTAAGCTCAACAAAACAAAAGTACTAACAGTTAATCTAGACACTCAGTTATGTTTTGTCATGTCTTAATCTAATGTCTTATCACTTTATCAGGGCTTTGGAGACTGATTTAATAAATTTTTTTTTACCAATTTATAGATTTATATTTATATAATTTTCTTTAAAAATTTTGGTGCCTTCAGGGATAGCCCATGTTAACCTATCTTGATCATGTTACCAGCCACGAAATGGCTCGGAAAGCTAGTGCCTTCAGGGATAGCCCATACTGTGGCGTACCTAGCTGGGATAACAAGCTTCCCGGAGCTCAGGTTAGTTCTCTTTTTGGAAAAAAATTGTAGTTAATGATGTTGTGACGGACTAGATGCCCTCGCTCTACTAAAGCCAAATGTACGTCACAATTATTAACTCCTAGCTTAGTATGATATTGTCTGTTTTGAGCATAAGTCTTCACGAAGAAGCTTCTTCGAAAGCGAAAAAGCCAAAAGTTGTTCTTCGTCTTCTTCAAGATGAGAGGCTGATCAAGAAGAAGAAACTGAGGAACCAAA
>NW_013624385.1:0-669 GCF_000695525.1 Brassica oleracea var. oleracea
TGTATGAAAGAATCGATCATACAAATAATCAAGTTTCAGAAGGATTTTATCAAGGACTACAAAACTTCATACAATTTGCTAAATATCAACAGCTTTTTATGGAGAGTGGGAAGCTTTTTTGTCCATGTTCGAAGTGTGAGGACGGAAAATTACTACAAGAAGAAGTTGTTTCGAAGCATTTATATAATAGAGGATTTATGCCTAATTATTGGGTTTGGATTTCTCATGGAGAAGATTATGATATTCTAAATAATTTTTATGAGGTTCCAGATGGTTTTATAGATACTGGTCATGAAGATCCCTTGCAAGCTGAAACTGATACGGAGCCAGTCAATCCTTATGTGGCTATGGCTTCTGATGCTTTTCCTCATATGGAAGAAGAGCCGAATGCTGAGGCAAAAAAGTTTTATAATATATTAGATGCTGCAAAACATCCAATATATAATGGATGTAAAGAAGGTCTTTCGCAACTGTCACTAGCATCTCGACTCATGAGCTTGAAGACAGATTATAATCTGCCTCAAAACTGTATGGACTCCATTTCTCAGATGATGCAAGATTATTTACCTGGAGGCAACAATTCAATAAATTCGTATTATGATATAAAGAAGCTTATGCGGTCGTTGGGTTTGCCTTATCACAAAATTGATGTTTGTCGAGATAATTGCA
>NW_013624386.1:0-669 GCF_000695525.1 Brassica oleracea var. oleracea
CCCTTCTCTTATGAGATATCTGTGAATCCATTGAACCCACAGAGTTGATCTGGCCGAGAGTATACGCCAAATCAGTTTTAGACATGAGACCTTATTTGCTTCCTCTAATGATCTCAGCCCTAAACCTCCCTCCTCTTTCGGGGTGCAGACATCAGCCCAAGCTATCTTGGCTTTCTGAGTAGATAGAACAGGCCCTGACCAGAGAAACGCTGAGCAGATGCTGTTTATTTCTTGAATACACTGATTGGAGAGGCGAAACGCTGACATCCAGAAGTTTATCAAGCTGTAGATAACCGATCCAATCAACTGTACCCTTCCCGCAAAGGTTAGATGCCTTGCTGTCCAGGAACTGATCTTTGATCTAATTCTTGCAAGCAGAGGCGAGTAATCAGTTACTGACATTTTCTTCGACATCAGCGGAAGACCGAGATATCTAACCGGTAGGGAACCAGCTTCGAAAGGGAACTGCTCAAGGATGGCAGCACTCACATCTTCTGTTACCCCAGCCATATAAAGAGTAGACTTCGCTAGACTAATATTCAGTCCCGACATCTTCGCAAACTCTTTAAAAACCTCAAGAATACCTTCAATCGATCTTTGCTTCCCGTCTGAGAAGACAAGAACATCATCAGCAAAGCTGAGATGCGTGAGACTTAGTTCCTGGCAATA
>NW_013624387.1:0-669 GCF_000695525.1 Brassica oleracea var. oleracea
AGGATAAGATTGATATTCTCATTGCTGATAAGACCACCCAGGAGCAGATGCACTTTGTTGGTCACCCAAACAAAGAAGCCACACCTGTTGTCCAGGAAGTTGATGGTTTGGAAGGGCAAGAAGAGCTTTGCTTCATCAACAACAATGGTAGCTGGTACAACAAAAGAGCCCAACTTTCAGTACAACAACTACCAACAGAAATCCTATTCCAACAACCAACAGAGTGGTTATCAGCCTCGGAACAACCAGCAAGGCAGTTATCAGCCTCAACAAAACCCTCCTCCTGGTTTCAACAACAAAGAACAACAACCTGCCCAACAACAACCTACTACTTCTACCTCTACTCCTCCAGTCAGCAACACTGATGCCCTACTAAAACAAATCTTAGAGTCTCATACAAGAAGTGAGAAGCATGTTGGCTATGAGTTGAAAAACCTTCACGTAAAGATTGATGGAAGCTACAATGAGCTCAACAACAAGTTCAGAACCTTGGAGAACCAGTTTGCTGCCATGAACACTCAACAAAATCGCCAACAAGGTTCTTTACCTGGAAAATCTGAGCAAAACCCCAAGGAGACCATGAAAGCTATCACCCTCAGGATGGTAAGGAGTTACCTCAGAAAGCTCTCACCAAGGATGTTGAGAAACAAGGTGAGGGGGTTGCCATCA
>NW_013624388.1:0-669 GCF_000695525.1 Brassica oleracea var. oleracea
CCAATTCCTATAAGGTACGTGAACAATCTCTTATTATATTAAATTTTTAATAATTAGCTACAAATATCAATCTAACTATAAAGATAAGTTTTACAAATTTTAATTTATCTTTTTATAGTTTTGTGCTGATTTTTATTTATTTTTACATACGTGATTATTTATAAATATGTTTTTTAAAACTTTGTTTCTTTTTGAATATTTTTATTTTTGTTAATTTTTTGTTTAATTTCAAATATATAATTATTTTATATATCAAGTTAATTATCTTTAATAATATTTTTATTTACTTTCTCAAATTAAGATGCTGACTTTTACATTATTATAATGATATTTTTAAATTCTATGTGAACACTTAAATAATATATATCCTCAATTTTGAAATCATATGTTATTTAGATTCATATGTAATGAAAAAGTGATTTAGATTTACATTGTCTTTATTATTTGAAATCCTTATATTTTTAAGATTATTTTTGTTACTTAATTTTATGTTGATCTTCCAAACATTTATTTCTTATAATAAACTGATTCTTTTATTTATTTGGCAATTTTGCTTACAAAATTTATTATTGATATTTTTTAGAAAGAAATAGCTTCCATTTTGAAATCATATTTTGTTAGTTTCATATGTAATGAAAAGTGCTTTAGATTCATATTGTTTTTATTATT
>NW_013624389.1:0-669 GCF_000695525.1 Brassica oleracea var. oleracea
TTTCCTTTTAGGAACCGCCTACAAAAATATTTGAAGTAAGTAAATAGAGACAAGTAAGTAATCGATATTATTAAAAAAATATAATAATAAAAAAAATTACCTTTTCAACCATCTCATTTATTTGCAATAGAGACAGGTTGGTTGAAGCTCCCGTGGAGTCGCCGTCATCAGAGAGAGGCTGAGATTGGGAAACTATTTCAGCTTCCACCAAATCAACTACACCTTTGATCACGGGGTCCTGAATTTGACCCGTCGTCTTGTTAGTGTGAGCCACCTTAATGAGTTGTAGACGATCAACGGGATTACCGTCATTTACTTCGATCTAAAAAATCCGCCATTATAAGCCAAGAAATATATAAAATATTTATTTAAAAAATTTAAAGATAAATAATATAAAAAACTTACAAGTTCATCCTCCTTAGTAGACATAGAGCAAGCGCCGAGGTTGTGCACATACATACCTTTCCCGCCACGATCGCTCTTCCGGTTCCTGGAGTTCCTAGAAGACGTCTCTGCAGTTTCTTCCTTCTCCCAATGAGCTATCAACTGCTCCCACACCGACCAGTTGATGAACCGTGGCTTCTTGTTCTTCTGCCAAACTATCTTCCACGAGTTTATCTGTTTTGTGTAAGAGTCCATGGCCTTTTCGTTGAATTTCTTACGGACTGT
>NW_013624390.1:0-261 GCF_000695525.1 Brassica oleracea var. oleracea
TTTCCGCAACTGGGTCTGAAAACATAGATTTTTTAAAATTGAAAATCGGAGACAGATCTACTATAGTCGTCGTCGTTTTCGATGATGATCAGTTAAAGAAGAAGCTTCCTCTCCTCCAGTTTCATGTATGGCGGTCCTATATCCTGCTGCTCCCTCTCTCATTGGATTCGTCGTCTTGCAAAAGAAAAAAGACTCAAAGAGAGAGATGAAGAAACTAAGTCCCGTAAATAATAAGAAAATAAGAGAGTTGAACAAAAAAAA
>NW_013624390.1:267-669 GCF_000695525.1 Brassica oleracea var. oleracea
AAAAAAAAATAAGAAAATGAGAGAAGATGATGAATTTGAAAGCTGAGTTTATATGTTTGATGACTCAGATGGTGCGTCATCTGAATATGATAACTTTAGTTCATACATTAAGTCTCTAACACATACGTTATGGCTGAATTATCCTTACGTTACGGCTGAGTTATGCATACGTTGCGGATGAGTTTATAATTTTTATAACTTTATAGTTTTAGGGTTTGAAGTTCAAATTTAAGAAAAGATTAAAGTTTTAATAATGTTTTCAAATGATAAACTTTATAAATTTTATAACTTTATAATTCTATAGTTTAGGGTTTGAGGTTCAAATTTACTTATAACTTTATAATTCTATAGTTTGGGGTTTGAGGTTCAAATTTAAGAAAATATTAAAGTTTTAATATTGTG
>NW_013624391.1:0-669 GCF_000695525.1 Brassica oleracea var. oleracea
TGTCCATGGGGGTGAAAGTAGAACACTCCGTGGCACATGTCCATACATAGAACGGCTTGGTCGAATCCTTCATTAAACGTATCCAGATGATAGCCCGTCCATTACTTATGAAGTCTAAACTTCCGGTATCAGCATGGGGACATGCAGTTTTACATGCAACGGAACTGATTCGCATCAGGCCATCTAGTGCCCACATCAAAACATTTGGATGTGCCGTCTACGTTCCAATTGCTCCACCACAGAGAACTAAGATGGGACCGCAGAGGAGGATGGGAATATACGTAGGATATGAATCCCCAAGCATTATAAAGTATCTTGGGCCAACAACCGGTGATTTGTTTAAGGCCAGATACGAAGACTCACAGTTTGATGAGTCCACATATCCGTCCTTAGGGGGAGATAACAGCCGGTTGATAACAAAAGAATTAGAATGGTTTAGACCATCAACATCTTGGCAAGATCCTCGGACTAAAGACTGTGATTTAGAAGTCCAAAAGATTATACATCTTCAAGAGCTAGCTAATAGACTGCCAGATACATTTGCTGACCCAAATAGAGTGACAATATCACACAACCCGGCTTGTAATGCACCTGTAAGATTAGACGTCCAAGATGGACAATATCAAGTGGCTACAGAGTCTAAGCAACGTCTAAAACGTGGCAGACCAA
>NW_013624392.1:0-128 GCF_000695525.1 Brassica oleracea var. oleracea
TTTTTGTCAATTAATTTAGTTAAACTTCATAATACTCCTTAAATTGGAAGACTAACCGCTATAAAATCGCTATTCTCTAGCAAACAGAGACAACAAAGGTTCTAAACCTCTTTGATCTTCATCATATG
>NW_013624392.1:230-669 GCF_000695525.1 Brassica oleracea var. oleracea
ATGCTCTATATACTGAAGCCTATGATCTTTTGTGTTGTTTTTAAATTTCTAAACACATACTTTATTTGTATTAATGTATATTAAACTCTCTTTCATGGTACGTGTACATCTTTTTAGTTTTTTGGTGAATTAATTTTGCAAAACTTCATAATACTCACTATATTGGAAGAATAACCACTATAAAATCGCTATCCTCTAGAGAAACGGAGACAACAAAGGTTCCAAACCTCTTTGACCTTCATCATATGGTAGTGAATGATGCAACTATGCATTAAAACAGTATTTTCATATTTTTGAAATTTTCTCAAAATATATGTGTTAACACCCCCTATGAAAATATTGATTTTTTCGGTTAATGCTCTATATACTGAAGTCTATGATCTTTAGTGGTCTTTTTTAAATTTCTAAACACTTACTAAATTTGTATTAATGTATATTA
>NW_013624393.1:0-669 GCF_000695525.1 Brassica oleracea var. oleracea
AAAACTTAGGCACAAACTCGAAAAATGAAAAGTAAAGCGTCGAAACACACTGGAGAAGACGATTTCAAAGAAGAAGGTTGCAGAGAATACGATTTCGATGAAGAAGATATCAGATAATCAACACTTTAGAATCAACACTTTAGAAAGTCCTAATCTCAGAAGCACACTATACCATATCCTAGTTTAGCAACCAAGTTCATCTAGTCAACAACTTAGCAAATCATGTCTGGCAATCCCTTCTACCAACCTCAGTTCTTGCATAAAATAAATGTGTAGGCTTTACCTTGGGGGTATCGATCACAGGAAGCAATGATGCTCAAACAAGTATCTTGACTTGCAGGTAAACAATAGTTCTTATCCTCTCTATCTACTAATTTCTCCCCTAGTCAAAGTCTGCTTTATTGCAAGATCATTGACCAAGGTTGGACATGCTTCCATGAATCAAGTTTTAATGGTTTTAATCACCAAATCATGTTTACTTCTTTTTGACCTATATCCTAAGATTATTTGTGAATCAAGCTTTAATAATTGTAGCCACCAAGTCCTGTTCTAATCATTTACTTATACAATTTTTATGAAGCAAGCCTTAATGGTTGTTCCCACCAAGTCCTGTTCGAATTCTTTCCTAAATGTTTTCTATTTCTAACTATATTATAAATATAAATATAT
>NW_013624394.1:0-260 GCF_000695525.1 Brassica oleracea var. oleracea
TATGAAGCATAGTAAAGTCTTGAAATTTTCATATTCAGATCTGGAAAATCTAATAAGATACAAATATTAAATTTTGAAATATTCATAATCAGATCTGGAAATTAATATAGAGGAAAAAAATTTTAAAATTATAAGTATAATAAATTATACAATATAATATAATACAAATATTAGATTTTTCAGGATCAGGTATACCTAGTTTGAGATATACATTAATATATTATTAACTTATATCTTATAATAATCATATTAGCAGAAAA
>NW_013624394.1:269-669 GCF_000695525.1 Brassica oleracea var. oleracea
TAACACTTTTTTGATGTTGTTTGATTATTCGTATATATTTCTGTATACTATTGAGGTAATAAAATTAAATATATAATAATTTTAACATGTAAGAAATATGATTACACAATATATCTCAGTAAAATGAGATGTAACTTTATCTTAATAATGGTGATAAGTAAAGTTAATAATATATTCATGAACAGCCTCAATTAATTAGGGTTAGTTTGAGTTTAAAAGTCCAAATAATCACAATATATATGATAGAAAAATGTTAAAAATAAAAATAGAAACAATCAATATGATAGGTTCTAATTAATTAATATGTATCTACAAGAATGTAGATACATCACAAAATACTCTGTAATTAAGCAGAAGTTATAACATTAGGTATAACATTAGGTATAACCAAATAGAATCA
>NW_013624395.1:0-669 GCF_000695525.1 Brassica oleracea var. oleracea
CAATGCTGTTGTCTATCTTATTTGCAAAACAGAAGTTAAGACGCTCATACATTGTGTACTTATGAATGTTTGTGTTCTTTGTTTGAGGTTATTGTTACGTATTCAATCCCAGATGAAGGTGGGGATCCAAAGTGGAAGAAAGAAGTAATCGATCCCCAAATAGATAACTTAGTTCGTCGAATGCGGGAAGGGCACGAGTTCAAAGCAACAGACTTTAGAGGAGGTGATTCATCCCTTCCACCTCTGAAGCCAGCCGAAAAGGCTGAAGGTGTTGGCGTCAAAAAGAAGTGTCAAAAGCCGTCTAGGCGGTTTGGGAAAGCATGTGATAAACCTGGAAGTTCGACTCAGGCGCCTCAACGTCCTATTCGACCTCGTCGTGGGATATGTAAACCGGCTGAACCAGGAAACTTATCAGATAAGGAGCAAGAGCTGAAAGAGTGGATACGAGTTAAACTAAAAACCCAGTTGGGTAAATTGCGGAACGAGATTTTTGACTGGTTGCATCATGATAGGGGAGGCTCGTTGACGGTTCCACAAAACACAGCAGCCGGTAAAACAAACAGAGACAACAGTCACGCTGACCCTACCGGCATGGAAGGTCCAAAGAAGAGACGTCCGTTCTGTGGTGATGGTAATGATGAAGCTGAAATATTTTGGTCTGATAGTAAG
>NW_013624396.1:0-669 GCF_000695525.1 Brassica oleracea var. oleracea
TAGAAATATATAAATTAATTTTTTTTAAAAAAAAAAATCCCAAATAACAGTTTTCAATCACAAAAAAAGTTTTATAGACATTAAAAATGTTTAATAAATATATAAAAATAGTTCTAATAAACAAAAAATAGTTTTAATAAATAAAAAATAGTTTAATAATTACAAAAAATAGTTTTAATAATATTAAAAATGTTTAACAAATATATATTTTTATATAATATAAATATAAAAAAATTAATTTTTTTTTTAAAAATCCCAAATAATAGGTTTTAATCACAAAAAAGTTTTATACACATTAAAGATGTTTAATAAATATATATAAATAGTTCTAATAAACAAAAAATAGTTTTAATAAATAAAAAATAGTTTAATAATTACAAAAAATAGTTTTAATAATATTAAAAATGTTTAATAAATATAGAAATTTATATAATATAAATATAAAAAAATTAAATTTTTTTTTAAAATCCCAAATAATAGTTTTAAATCACAAAAAAGTTTTAAAGATATTAAAAATGTTTTGTAAAATCCAAAAAATCAAATTTATGTACAAAAAACGTTTTGTAAAATCCAAAAAAAACGAATTTATGTACAAAAATCGTTTTGTAAAATATAAAAATCAAATTTATACACAAAAATCAAATTTATAAATACAAAAAAAATCAAAAA
>NW_013624397.1:0-669 GCF_000695525.1 Brassica oleracea var. oleracea
ACGCCGCGGCAAATAAAACCGGTAAAGTGAACGCTGAGAAAATCAGCAACTGCGGCAACTCCGATTTCCTACCTCCGATTATCAAGCTTGGGACTAGCTGCGTCTTTAAAACTATGAATTTTCTTCTTTCGTAAAGTAATTGTTGGCTGCTGCGGCTACTGGCGGCGTCTTTAAAACGAACAGAGCTATTGTGTATTAAGTTTCTAGTGAACTTTTATCATAACTATTATAAATGTATAAAGCCGATAAATAATCCATCATTTATGTTTTAACATATTTTTGTCAAACTCTTATTTTATTTTACTTATCAATATAATTAAAGTAGAATGAACATGTAAATTTTCAAAATAAAAAATATATAAATTAATGTAATCTATAGAAAACAGTCAGTAAATGGCATAATACATGGGATAATACACATATGCTATGGTTCACCAAGATATGTCAAAAAACAGTCACTAAACAAAGCACCCTCTGAGATTTTATCGTAGTGGTATTAAGAGTAACCACTTTGCTGGCGATGATCTTAAAACTGGAATGTCTGAATCTCCAGTAGAGAGTAAAGATTAGGCTGATAGATGCAATAGCCCAATAATCGTTTATTTCAGGCACAATCTGAAATATCACGTAACTCATAAAAACTAACTTAAACTTGAGTCAAACATTTAA
>NW_013624398.1:0-668 GCF_000695525.1 Brassica oleracea var. oleracea
GGATTATACTGATACGTTTTCCCCAGTGGCAAAGATGACTAGTGTCAAGCTGTTATTAGCTCTAGCTGCGAAGAAAGGATGGTCATTGTCTCAGATGGACGTGACTAATGCGTTTTTGCATAGTGAGTTGGATGAGGAGATTTACATGAGTCTTCCTCTTGGTTACACACCAGGACCAGGCGAAGTGTTACCTCCTAATGCTGTTTGTCGTCTACATAAATCCATCTATGGATTAAAACAAGCATCTAGACAGTGGTACACATGTTTCTCCTCTGTTCTGTTGAAGTCTGGTTTTATACAATCTCCTGCCGATCATTCTCTCTTTATATCTCAACAAGGAACCTCTTTCACTGCTGTTTTGGTTTATGTTGATGATATTTTGATTGCGGGGAATGATGATGAAGCTGTCCTTCGCCTGAAGCAAACTCTTCATCACGCCTTTAAGATCAAAGACTTAGGTCAGGCTCGTTTCTTCTTGGGTTTGGAGATTGCAAGGAATTCTACAGGGATCTCTCTGTGTCAACGCAAGTACGCTCTTGATCTTCTTGCTGATACGGGTTTCCTGGCTTCAAAACCATGTGCTGTTCCTTTGGATCCTACTATTCCGATGAGCAGCACTACTGGTATTCCTCTGGAAGATATAACATCTTATCGGGAACTTGTTGGTC
>NW_013624399.1:0-668 GCF_000695525.1 Brassica oleracea var. oleracea
TCAATGAAATTGATTATGTACCTCTTGCCGCTTTCAGATGTGGGTGATATTGGCCCGCAGATGTCACTGTGAACTAGCTCCAGTCGTTGTGTTGCTCTCCATAGACTCTTCTTTGGTATCTTTTCTCTGATCTGCTTCCCCTTCATACACACCTCACATACTGTCCCGTTGGTGTTGATCTTTGGTAGACCTTCCACCATCGCCTTTTCTGCTAGTGTTAGCAAACTGTTGTGGTTCAAATGTCCGAAGCGTTTGTGCCAAGTTTCCTCCATTGTCTCCATCGTATTCTGAACTTGGTTTGCCTCCATCGCTTCCTTAGGCTCCCTGACAATAGCAGTTACTACAAACATCCTGTTTGTGGTCATCAGAGAATGCATGATCAGTCTCCGTTGTTGTTTGTGCCAGATCTCACACGTATCTCCTTCAATTATAATCCTCAACCCCTTCTGTTGCAACTGACCGACAGACAGTAGATTGTTCTTCAAGCCAGGCACAAAGTATACTGCAGTGATCACTTGAGTAGTACCATTGATCTCCAATCTTAGGTTACCTCTTCCCTCAACTTGCATTCGCCTATCATCTCCAAGCTTTACTTGTTGTCTGAACTGGCTATCAAACTCTGAAAACCACTCCTTGGTTCCACACATGTGGTTGCTACACCCTGAGTC
>NW_013624400.1:0-668 GCF_000695525.1 Brassica oleracea var. oleracea
TTTTCAACAACGATGTTTCGTAGCTATCAAGATTGTGATAAGCTTTTCCGTTTGTCAATATATCTGACTCTATTTTGAGAACTCTTACGATCAATAGAAAAAATGGATGTCAAATGGTAAAATATGAATAACTAAATAACAGTTGCTCTATATCGAAGGGTGTGCTTAGTCGGTGGTGTTGGCGTGTGTCAGTGCTCCCGGTGGTGGCTCGTGAAGGTTTGCGGTGTTGCATTGTAGGTGAGGGCATCTATGGCCTCCCCAAGGCGGTGCGCTCCGATCTCTCTCCCATTCGTCATTCCTCTTCTCGGTTATTTATTTCCAGCCTCGCCATTAAAGCTTGGTCGACTGGTTTTCATGGTGATTTGGTCTTGTTGATTTTTTTGTGGGTTGATCCATTGTCACCAGATTTTAGACATTATCGGCTCAAGTTAACCGTGCTCCGGTTCTCGAAGGCGGTGCTAGGCAAGGCTGTGGAGGTTAGCGTGGTCTGTATTAAGGACAGAAGTGCCACATCGGATATTAGAAGATATCATTAGTAATATATAAGATAGATGAATCACTCCACTAATCACCAATTGGTTTTAGGTTGGAAGTTCATAGAGCCGTGCGAAGAAATTTTGATAGTGCAATTTGACAAAGAAGTTGACACAGATAAGTTCATAACACAA
>NW_013624401.1:0-668 GCF_000695525.1 Brassica oleracea var. oleracea
TATCAATTTTCATACTTTTTAGTAAAAACAAAAAATAAATGTTTAAATGCAACTTATACTCATCACTACAAGTTATCAATCTATTAAAACATTGTATAACCGTACTATGGTAACCCCACATAGTTCGACTTTTACAAATACATAACCAATCACAAGGTATGTTAAAATGTGAAACTGTAAAAATTAAATCTGCAGGATACATGTTTAAAACAACCAAGTATTCATATATATGGGTTTACTAACTGCAAGTATAATTTAAACATCACTATTGAAAAGATTTTTAAAATTTCATAGGTTATAGTATAATAGCTTAACAACAGACTTATTAGTTTCTAAGAACATCTCCAACCCCAATCCATATTTTACTCCAAAATGGAGAGTAAAATGGTGTAATGAATAAAAATATAACATAAGTACATCAAGAACTGAAGAATGCCCTAAAACAAAAGTGTCTCAAGTAGAATATAAAAAAGAGAAGTTTATGAAGGTTTACAGTCAATATGACTACACTGACCCTATATATAGTATGATGAAGATCGAATAAAAAACATTGTATGTTCGTGTATTTTGATGTTATTTAAAACCATTTAAAGGGTCAACAATCATTTCATGTCGGTATAAATACTTATTTTGTATGATTGGATCAACATTTCTTTGTTATTGATTCC
>NW_013624402.1:0-668 GCF_000695525.1 Brassica oleracea var. oleracea
TGATCTCTACTGATTTAAACTATGCTATAAGATCAGTATGATGAGAGACAAGAACCGTGGTGACAATATTGAGATACACCATGAAATTTTACACTATATGGCATGATAGGATTAGCCATCCTAAAGTCTAAACTCGATGCAAAGATTGAAAAGGCACAGAGTTATCCCGTAAAAGATCTCACGTTGTGAAACATGTACACAAAGGGAAACTCATTAGGCTTAATTGTCCCAAGCACAACGACCTTATAGTATGGTCATGAGGGGGAGAGAGGATAAACACATGATCAATACTACAAGTTCGTGTACCACTATGGTCTAAAGACCATGTTATAAATGGCTCGGCCATAAAAGGTCATTCTTCGGCCGTAGAGGCCATGTTTCAAAACGGCCAAACCATAAGGGCATTACTCGGCCAAAGAGACCATGTTATGAACAGGTTGGCCGCAAGGGCCATAACCGGCCAGAGAGGCCATTACCATAAAAGGTTCGGCCAAGTAAGCCATTATCTATAAGACTAAGATTCTAAAGTCTATAAGCTTGGAACATTATGATTTTACATGTATAGAATGATAATATGATCATATGCATCAGGCCATATAAGTGAGCATAGATATTCCCGTTTCAGATTGAATACATGTCATAAAACCAGACATACACCATCTTAAGAG
>NW_013624403.1:0-668 GCF_000695525.1 Brassica oleracea var. oleracea
ACTTATAATTTTTTGAAAGTCTTGCATTCTTAAATTAATTATTATTTTGTATTTATATTTTTACGTTAAATTTTGAATAATATTTTATATATTATGTTAACTTATTTATAATGTTCTACTTTTGTTAACTTTACTAATTTGATATTGGTTTATGTTCTATTTTGGAATGAACAATTTTTGGAAATATTAACATTTTTGAAAATGATAAATGAAAACAAATGATTTGTCAAAACATATATTGTTGTTTAAAATCCTATGTGAACGTCTCCAATGGCTTATACCCTCAACTTTTATATAGCATAGATTTTCGTTAGTATATAGCCTAAACTTGGAAAATCATGAGTTAAATTAATTTACTTATAATTTTGTGAAAGTCTTGCATTTTAATTAATTATTATTATATTTTATTTTTATGTTAAAATTCGAAAAATATTTTCTATATTAAGTTAATTTATTATTAATATTTTACTTTTGTTAACTTACCTTGCTTGATATTGGTTATAAATTTTGTTAATTTATAGATAACAATTAATATAACATGTTTTGAATTTTTATAGTTATAATTTTTTGAAAGCCTTGCATTTTTTAAAAAAATATATCGAAAATTTATTATATATTCAATTAACTTATATATAATCTTTTTACTTTTGTTAGGTTTCCTTATTTTA
>NW_013624404.1:0-668 GCF_000695525.1 Brassica oleracea var. oleracea
GAGGGAATTGTCGAGCTCTGAATCTAAACTCAGTGGAGAGTTGGGGAGAATGTTGTCTGGAACTAGCGGTGAAGCTCTTGGTACAGTTCCAAGTGTTGATTTAATGAGAGAAAGAGCGGGTACCAAGCAACAGTCACTCAAGCTTAAGTCTGGATACCAAAAAGATTTCTCGTTGGCCACTCATGCAGCTACTGAATCTGGGATACATGTGGTGTTTGAGACAGTTCTACAAGATATTCAGGAACCTGCACTTTGTTTGCCGAAGAAGGCTGAGTTAGACGCAACTTTGCAGGCCAGCCTTACGTTGACAATGAATCAAGCTAAGCCGACGAGAAAGTTGAATAGCGTTTCAAGCCGTTTGCGGTTTGTTCTGGTCAGTCTTCAGTCACATAAAGAGTATGGGTTGTCAGAAGTTGATGAGGCTGTAGATTCATGGACACGAAAATGGTGCAAAGACTGGTGGTTTAATTTCAAACAGAGTGCAAGGGTTAGAGAAGCTTTTCGATTACAATATTACAGGGAAACATGTTACAGCGAGCAGTTTCTGATGAAGCAAAGGAGTTTGAGCAACGTGGTACATACTTGGAGCAAACAAAAGCATATGATAAAAAACATTGATGTTCATATTACATGTACTGCAGATCAAGAGTATAATGTTATTCTTCATA
>NW_013624405.1:0-668 GCF_000695525.1 Brassica oleracea var. oleracea
TCTGGCATGATCTTTCTCAAGTCTGGCATGATCCTTCTCAAGTCTGGGATGATCAAAGTCAAGTCTGGCATGATCCACGTCAAGTCTGGCTCGGCTGTTGGCTTTGGCTTGTCGAGATGGCTGGGAAAGTCGCGTACTGGTTCGGTCCGATTGGTCTTCAGGACGTGGACTTGGTCGAAGCTTCATTCCGGATGTAAGTGGATCGAGAAGGTACACGGCCCGATTGGTCTGTCTGATCTGATCGGAAGGATGACCCTCAACTGGGACGTCTGGAGCGTTCTGATCAGTCTGGTCCATGGACTGGGGCACATCACTAGGGGTCTCATTGTGCTACAAAGGGGTTTACGACAAGGAGATCCTTTATCTCCATATTTATTCATTTTTTGCACCGAGGCTTTAATAGCGAATATCAAGAAGGCAGAGAGGGAAAAACAATTAACATGAATCAAGGTGGCCAGAGCATGTCCTTCAATATCTCATCTGCTTTTTGCGGATGATAGTCTCTTCTTCTGTAAGGCTCAAAAGGAATAGTGTTACACAATTGTAAGGATTTTAAAGGAATACGAGAAAGTTTCAGGTCAACTAATAAACTTTGATAAGTCTTCAATTCAATTTGGGTAGAAGATTGAAGAATCTGCCAAGCAGGAACTAAGAGATATTTTGGGCAT
>NW_013624406.1:0-668 GCF_000695525.1 Brassica oleracea var. oleracea
GACGCCTAAACTTTTTAGTGTTATTTTAAAATTTCTAACCATATTCTTCATTTGTATTAGTGTATGTTAAACTCTCTTACGGTATATGAGAATTGTTATAATTTTTGTTAATTAATTTAGTAAAATTTCATAATACTCCAAAAATCAGTGGAATAATCATTGTAAAATCGCAATTTTCTTGAAAAACGGAGACAACAAAGGCTCCAAACCTCTTTCAACAACATCATATGTTACGTAAGAATGCAACTATGCATTAAAACAATATTTTCATATTTTTTGAAATTTTCTTAAAATCTATGAGTTAACCCCAAAAAAATATTGAATTTTGGTAAATGCTTTATATATTGAAGCTTATAATCTTTAGTGTTGTTTTAAAATTTCTAACCACATTCTACATTTGTATTATTATATGCTAAACTTGCTTTCACGGTAAATGAGCATCTTTCAATTTTTTTTATAAATTAATTTAGTGAAATTTCACATACTTTTTAAATTAGAGGACTAACCTTTATAAAATCGCTATTCTCCAGAGAAATGAAGACAACAAAGGTTCCAATCTCTTTGACTAGCACTATATATTGGTATAGGAGGCAACTATGCATTATAGCAATATTGTTATATTTTTTTATTTTTTTTTCAAAATCTATGTGTTAACCCCTACGAAAATA
>NW_013624407.1:0-668 GCF_000695525.1 Brassica oleracea var. oleracea
CTTCTTTTTATCTTTCTTGTATAAGACCTCCTTAAGGCTTTTTTTACCTTGAGTTGTTGTTGGTTGTTTTTGGTTCGTTGCTGTAATAAGTTGTTTAAAAACAACAGTGTAACCTTTCAGAAAATGATAATCTTAACATCTTACCAAAAAAAATAACAAATATTGACTTATTTATGTGAATATATATTTTATTTTAAATCATTATAGTGGACGAAGAAAGCACCATAATTTGTACAACAAATTTTCTTAGATTCACCTCATCATACTCACCATTTTACCATTTTAATTACATAATTTTACATGAGCTTCTTCACCCTCCCCGGTTATTTTCTCTTTATTTATAACTACAATATAAAGTTATAAACTATATATATTATAAATTAATAATTTATTTACCCTTGAAGTCTAACGATTAAAAATATAAAATAATTCAATATAGATATATGATTCTATTAACGAATTAGCAGTTACAAATTTGAAATTTCTAGAAATATCAAAAGTCGTGTGTTAGTTAATTATCTTCTAAATGACATCTATTTCTAATTCTTTTTGGATGAAAATATTTTGGCTGTGGTGGATAGTCCCAAAAGCCTTGAATCTAGTCCCTTTTATATAGTAGGATATTTTAAATCATTATAGTGGACGAAGAAAGCACCATAATTTGTACA
>NW_013624408.1:0-668 GCF_000695525.1 Brassica oleracea var. oleracea
TTTTTTTGTTCTTAGAAATAATGCAACTCTCATTTTGGCAATTTGATTTCTCCATACAGAAAATAAAATTGTTAGTGTTATTCAAAAGTAACGCTCATGCAAAATAACTTGACAACAAACAAATCTAAAGCAACTAACATAGAGATTACATGTTGATGTTGACTAAATATTACCAAGGAACAAGATACATAGGTATGAGGAACTTTTGTTAATGATCTGGGAGTTTGGGATAACCCGGAACCAGACTTCTGATACCGAAGCCTGAGATGTGAGGAAGCAACTCATCATCTAACAGGTTTCATGTATATAATATACATAAAAACCCCGAGCAGTCCCTTGTGCTATGTGTAACCTCTCAGCCCAAGAGAGTGGAGCCAGGGCGAAGCTACGTTGATGTTTATGGGTGCACGTGCACCCCTAATTATTTATAAAGTTAACTTTTACAATGAACATATGAGCTATAATTGGCTCATTTGGTTGTGGTGCACCCAGAGCCGGTCCTATAAATCTTAAAGCTACAAGCCAAAACCAAAAATGTGGCTGAAATGAAGCAGAGGGGTTTCGGAATCACGACTGGAATGTGAGACTATAGCCATGTAGACCACTAGACTAACACAGATTTTGTGAAAAAAGTGGCCGATATTTTAGTTATTATCAAGGCGGCCGGA
>NW_013624409.1:0-668 GCF_000695525.1 Brassica oleracea var. oleracea
TAATAAAATTATGAAATTATTTATAATTTGATGACTAATTCATCGCCCTTTTTTATATGTTAATTTTTTTATAGAAGTTTAAAAATCATTTTATTTTCTTTAAATATGTATAACTAATTTATAATATTTTATGCCATACTAAGTCATAATATAATATTTCTTCATATTTTACATTAATAACCATTATTTTTATATATCGTCTACAATTATCTAATTAAGTCTATTTGTTCAATTTTTTATATGATATCGAATATTCATCGTAAATAGATGGTTTAAGATGCCAAAAAAATTATTTACTTGGTGAATATAATACATCAAATATTACAAATACATTATTTAGTTAAATAAATAACCAAAAACCGAAAATTTAAATCCGCTCGCTAAGTTATTATTAAAATATGATACAAAAAGATGAATCAAATTTCAGACAACTGCTACTTACCAAGAAGCAACCTGAATATAAAGTACACACACGTCTTGTAATTAAATAAAGTCAAAGTTTACAGCTTTGGACGAAAGAATCGATTAATCCAACGACGCATTTTAAGGCTTTGACACTACAAGAAAACACAAATTTAACGACGGCCAAAATCGTCGTTATTTCCTCGGAAAAGAAGGATAACGAGGAAATGGCGATGAAAGGCGTTTCGTCGTTATATGATTGTCGT
>NW_013624410.1:0-668 GCF_000695525.1 Brassica oleracea var. oleracea
TCTCTCCGCTCATACTCACAATATCATCTCTTTCTCATTTTGATTGATGTTTAATTACAAATAATTTATCAATTGAGCTGAAGAAGCCAAGTGTTTGTATTGGAGATAATAGAGTCTTTGTCCACGTTTTATGGTATAATTTTAGTAACATGAGTCCATGTCCACGTATTGTTGTATAGTTTTATGGAATCAAAACAGAGAGTTTGTCCACGTTATCTATTATAAACACATTAACATCACTCATCCACACATCACCAGTCCACAAATCACCCAACACGCATCACTCGTCCACAAATCACTCATCCACAAGTGTCCTTTCCATTAAGGACAAAATTGTCCACAATCTGTTGCTGGCTCACAACAAAGTGTGTCACATGTAAGAAGTGTCTCTAGATGTAACAGAAAGTCAAAAAGTGTCTCTTAGTGTAATCAACTCTAAAGTTTTCAGGTGATTTTAGGGTGTTTAGGTTATATTCTAGAGTAGTTTAACAAAAATCAACTAAATCTCTGCAACTTATTGAAATCATCTAAAACTCCATTAAAAGTGAAATCACCTCAAATGTTATATTGAACACACCCCCCTAAAAGTGTTACATCAGCCATCCAAGCTTTCATCTTTAACAGTTCATGCCCATCATATCTGTCAGCAAAAGATGTAATAGAATACA
>NW_013624411.1:0-668 GCF_000695525.1 Brassica oleracea var. oleracea
TGCATTGATAGAAGCTTATAGGTATTGCATGTTAATTTTTCTTTGGTGTGGATTTAGAAAAAAAACACATTCAGTAATTTCTAAAAATTACCTAGTCTATATTACATACAACCAACCTCTCCAAAAAAATTATGTACAAAGTCCGAAAAATCAATTGACAGAACTATTGCCACGTACAACTTTTAATCCTAGTTATGTTTGGGAAAACATAAAATATTGTACACTGAGTAAACGATCTTCAAAAATGAAAAAAAAAATAGTTTGAAAAACAAACCGTTCAACTTTTAGACTCGTCAAAATCAAACCCTTATTGTTGTAAATTTCTTATAGGAACCATCAAACTGGTTGTTTCGTCTTGTCTCCAAAGGCTGGTAAAGACTAAAAAATGGTCGCACAGATTTCTGAATATCATATTCAGCCTTCATTATTTGGCTAAAGTCAACTAATAGAACATGCTCACAAATAGCCAGTAGTGTAACCTTCAACCATGCATCTAATATGATTACCAATCGGGCATTTTGTCTAGTGGTATGATTCTCTTTTTGGGTGCGAGAGGTCCCGAGTTCGATTCTCGGAATGCCCCATTGATATTTTTTGATAGTATGGTACATTGATAAAAGATTATAGGTATTGCATGTGAATTTTTCTCTGGTCTGGTATTGGAACAA
>NW_013624412.1:0-668 GCF_000695525.1 Brassica oleracea var. oleracea
TAATTTGAAAACTTGTCATAAATATTTGGAAGAATATACTATAAACAGATTAAAAAAAAAAAAAAAAGGATGCTAAAGATGACATTTTTGGTGGGTATTGGATAGACTTTCCATTGCCCAACATATTGGATAGACAAAAACATCCATGCACCATTCTCCTAATAAATCGTCGTAAACAAAACTTTTCTCTGTTGATGTTTCTTGTAGCTCAAGGAATACACTATCTACAACAGTGCAAACCTAAATCATTGACGGTAATGCAATTCGTATTGATTCCAAAGTCTTAAAAAGGAAAATATTAATGGCGTATTATTAAAACAAGTGAATGCATGCTAGTATTCCAAAGTCTTAAGAAAAACGACGCCATGAGATTGGTAAAACAAACGATATTCGATCAACCGAGGACGCCATCGTCCCCGCCTCCATCTCCGCCGTCGTCCCCGCTTCCATCTCCGCCGTCGTCCCCGCTTCCATCTCCGCCGTCGCCCCCGCCTCCATCTCCTCCCTGTTTCCCCATTTCTGCCGCAGCCTCAATCACCTCCAGATAGTATTTCTCGAGAGACATCCGTGCTCTACGAGACTTGGCTCTCTCGTGAGCCGAACGGTTCTGCAGACGTTGACTCTGTCTTCGGTGGGGCACCTTAACTCCAAGGGCACGAGCAAGGAGA
>NW_013624413.1:0-668 GCF_000695525.1 Brassica oleracea var. oleracea
GGTTGATGTGATGAAAAGTAAATTTCGCGAGGAGGTCTCGCTCCACCATAGGCTGCAATTTGAGGTTGAGTAAATGCGTAAGGATATCCAAGAGCTTAAGAATTTACTGATGAGGGGTCGCTGATCGAATCTTATCTTCAATTTGATGTAATGTTATATAATATCTTTTGTATTGTATGTGGGGTCGTTTATCGGAATAATTGTGTCATTTACGGTGGGTGATTTGTAATGTATGTGGGATCCAATATATGTATAACACGAAACGGTGCCTAACTATGTTTAACTTATTTCCCACAAACATATAAATAGAACGAATGGTTCGGTTGTTTATGAACACACAACCTTAAAATGAAGCAAGGAGATTCTACAGTTAGAGAATACAATATATTGTTCCTAAAATCCGGACTCCTTGAAATACACCAACAGGAGACCTTGGTAATGATGTATCGAGATGGTTTACGCGAGGAGATACGGGCAGAGCTTGGGGTTCACGTGTTCTCAACCATTGACGACATAATGCAGGCAGCTTTAGATGTTGAAGAGGGTGATGAATCTGATGAATCAGGGAACCGGTCAAAAGAGAAATCCCGAAGCGGAGAATGTGAGACGTCGGGTGATACTGATTGCTCTACAACCGAATCTGACGAATCGGGGAACCGGACGAAGAA
>NW_013624414.1:0-668 GCF_000695525.1 Brassica oleracea var. oleracea
ATAAAAAAAGTAGAAACAAAAGTCGATTTACCCTAGAGATTAACGAATCTCTCTCATCTTCTCCGCCGAATGCTTGAAGCTCCTCCAATGGCGATTTTGGGTAAGAACAAAGCCAAATCGTTTCTTCACTCTTTAACTTTCATTTTTCATCTCTAATCTAGTTATTTTCGTCTTTCTCTTTGTTATCAGCCTGAAGAATTGGAGATTTGTTCTTACTCTACAACGTCGTCGGACGTTCTTCTTCGTCTTCCACCATCAATTTCATCAACATCTCACGTTTCTAAGAAGGAGAGTTTGCGATTACTTGTTTTGATTCTCTTAACCGTAGATTTCTTAAAGTTTCTCATCACTTAAATCCGATTTCTCTTATTTCTTAATCTAAATTACTTGAATGGGTTGATTAATCTCCTTATACATTACGCAATTCATGGATGTTATTGTTTGGGTGTTTTGATTTTAGTTTCTTATCTTCGATTTTGGTCCTTTTTTGAAAGAGGGAAAATTGACAAATAGATTCGTTTTTGTTGTTTTCCGATTCAAAGGTTTGGTTTTTTGTCAAATCTTCTTCTTTCTTTGATTGTGCTCTGATTATAAACTTCTTTTCTGTGATTGTAGGTATGCCTGAGGAGTTACCAAAGCGGTTGTTTAAGCCGGGTGAAGAGACCGAA
>NW_013624415.1:0-668 GCF_000695525.1 Brassica oleracea var. oleracea
CAAAGGAGGACCCTTTTTAGGCCTGACAGGTCACTACATAGCGAGTGAAGAGTTGGCTTGAGCTCGGTTGCTACGTAGCGACCGAGCCATGTGCGTGCTCGGTCGCTACGTAGCGACCAAGCTTTGGCTAGAGCTCAGTCGCTGCATAGCGACCGAGCCGTGTGCGTGCTCGGTCGCTACGTAGCGACTGAGCTTGGCTTGTGCATGGTCCGATGGCCAATGTGCGTGCTCTGTCGCTACGTAGCGACCGAGCTTAGCTTGAGCTTGGTCGCTACATAGCAACTGAGCCGTGTTCTTGCTCGGTCGCTACGTAGCGACCGAGCTGTGTAATCGATTTGTTGCGCTTCCTTTTTCCGCTATTAACCTAGGGGTTTTCTGCGGTTTTTTGGAGAACAAGTTTTACCCTTCCGAAAAGTTTTCGGAAAACTTGTTTTGGTAAAACCCTTACGCATTGAAACTTCTTTAGCTCGGAAATGAGCCAAACTTACGGGATTTGATAAAATTTATCATTTTCCTTTATGTTTAGACAGAGAAATCGCAAGCTCGTTTCGTAGCAGTTCCTGTTGGCAAAAAGTCGCGGCTAGGTTTGTTCGATTTTTTTTAGGCATTATGGCGTTTGCATAAGCGTTGGCCATAGGCGCAGTGGCGGCTGGGGTTGTCTTACCAGC
>NW_013624416.1:0-667 GCF_000695525.1 Brassica oleracea var. oleracea
TGATACAATGGTTCTGAAGATGAGTTCAAGAATTCAAGTCTGCATGCTCCTGATTTTGACTTTTTGCCAAATTTGTTCTGTTTCAGCGCTAACAAATGGTTTAGACGGTAAGTATATTAAGATTATGATCCGACTTATTCGGATATAGGAATATTTATTTCCTTTAAAAATTGGCGCAGCTTCTGCTTTACAAGCCTTGAAGAGTGAATGGACCAGGTTTCCTGAGAATTGGAAAGGCTCTGATCCTTGTGGAACCAATTGGGTTGGAATTACATGTAACAATAACAACCACGTTATTTCAATGTAACAGTTATGCCTTTTCTTTTTGCTGTTTGTTTCTAATAATTCTACGCAGATGCTAACGTTGCGTTGTTGCTTGTTGAAGATCATTAGGCAACCTTAACTTGGAAGGAAAGCTTTCTGCCGATATTTCTTCGTTGGCTGAACTGCAGATCTTGTAAGTCTTCCTTCTTTATTTTGGTGCATAAAATGGATTTTTTTCTCAACTTATAATCCAATACTTTTTCTCAAAAAGAAAAAAACTTGTAATCCAATATTTTTACAGGGATTTGACATCTAATTCTAAATTGTCTGGATCGCTTCCATCAAATATTGGTAACCTCAGGAAGTTGACTACCTTGTAAGAAATGAAGATGACCGTACTTAT
>NW_013624417.1:0-667 GCF_000695525.1 Brassica oleracea var. oleracea
ATGATGGAACAACAGTTTACCAAGAAGATCAGATTGCTAAAGTGATAGTAAGTTATTTCCAGAGCTTATTCACTACCCTAGCTGGTCAAAGTGAAGAGACTGTAAACTTTGCCCTGTCGCCAATGGTGACTGCTGATGAAAATGACATACTGATACGGAGTCCTTCGCTGACGGAAATAAAGGATGCAGTGTTCTCTATCCATGCCGATAAGGCACCCGGGCCAGACGGCTTCTCGGCCAGTTTTTTTCACTCTAATTGGGAGAGTATTGGAGCAGAGATAGTTAAGGAGATTCAAGAGGTATTCCTGACGGACAAGCTACCAGCGAAGATCAACGAAACCCATATTTGCCTAATCCCGAAGGTACAGAGCCCCAAAACAGTGGGTGAATATAGGCCTATTGCCTTGTGCAATGTCTATTACAAGATAATCTCGAAGATACTAACGAAGCGACTGCAACCTCTCCTCTCCGGGATCATCTCTGAAAACCAATCTGCATTCGTACCGGGCCGGGCAATCTCCGACAATGTACTAATTACACACGAGGTTCTTCACTATCTCAAAACTTCGGATGCAGAGAAGCGGTGCTATATGGCGGTCAAAACCGATATGAGCAAAGCCTATGATAGATTGGAGTGGGACTTTATCAGAAGTGTACTGCACCGCTT
>NW_013624418.1:0-667 GCF_000695525.1 Brassica oleracea var. oleracea
CCGCTTTGGCATGCTCCAGCTTCTCACTGCCCCTGTTATGAGGCCACTCATCTTCACAAGATAACTATGTGAGACGGCTCACTGCTCCTGTTCGAAGTTCGTCAGCAACTCGGCACCAGTTCAACCCTGGCAGTCGCGCGATCACCTCAGTAACAGCTCGGCACGACTTGCCACCGCTTCCAGTAACTAGGCGATCATCTTAAAGTTTGGTATCTCCAGCTCGTGATCACATGACAAGCATCACCAGCTCAAGATCACAAGACAAGGCCTCTTTTACTCGCCACCATTCACAAGACGTCAAGCTCTCCCACCGCTTGTTTCATCTCCACCGCAAAGATAAGTTCTTTATTGAATTATCACATATTCACATGTTTTAATTACTTTTAAATTAATGCTACGGTAAACATTGTGGCTTTGGTTTAAATTATTAAACAATTTTAAGCTGTTCATTCTCATATAACCTTTATGAGATGATTCATGCCATTGCTGATACTAATAATTAACAATTATCATGTCATCATGTGCAAGAGCCGAGCATTAACATGGATTTAACCATCGTTTGCTTTCTTATTGACTATGCAAAAATTGGCTATTTCTTTTGGTTAACCTTGATCTGATCATGCTTTTTGTTGTGAGCCAGTGATCATTGAGCCAAAGAGAAAAAAAA
>NW_013624419.1:0-667 GCF_000695525.1 Brassica oleracea var. oleracea
TATAATTAGAAACTAAATTGTAGTTTAGTTTTGATTGTAAACAAAAAATAAAAATTATATAAAATACTTTTAAAAATATTTTAATTACACATGAGTGTAAGTTTTAGTTAAATTAAAAAATTTACACTTATATTTGAATAGAAATTGTTTATATATATTACAATCAATTTTTCAACTATTAAATTGGTAGAAAAATTAAATAGGTTTGTATTTATTCATTGCTTTGTATCTAAAAAAATTCAATAACTCACCATTTGGTTTCGGTTATTACTGAAAATCATATATAAAATGATAAATAAGATGAGTAAAAGTTAACTAAACCTAGTTATGGTTTAAATAAATTTTATCTTATTTATTGAGGTGTATAAAAAAATCGTAAATTTTACAGCTGATTTAAACTTCGAAGATTATCTTCAGCTGGATTATTTATATACTACATAAACAAACTAATTTATTATATTAATTATATACTCCTTTTGAATTTAAAATATTGATGTTATAAATTTTTTCCATATATTAATAAAAATTAAACAAATATTTTGATTTATTATTTTTGTTAATTTTATTTGCTTCCCAATAAAATTAAACCACTCCTTCGTATTTTGATTTAGGGCAAATCACCAAAATAGCACCTTTCTAAGTTTATATCACAAAAATAGCACTCAAA
>NW_013624420.1:0-667 GCF_000695525.1 Brassica oleracea var. oleracea
AAATAAATAAACTTAATTAGGGTTTCAGTACCGAACCAAAGGGAAAAGGTTAAGTAGACAAAAGTGAATGCACAAGAAAACGACGAGAATGTACAAAGAGATAATGTGAGAAAAGAGAGAAAAGAAGGTGAATAAACACAGAAGAATGAAGATCTTTTCTGTTATGCAACTAACTTGATTTTCTCTCAATACCCGTTTCTTAAGGCATCATTAATTTAGACATAAAGTTGTATAAAAAATACCGTTTATAATTTGATTTTTTTTTTTTGATTAATTCATTTATAATTTAAATTGCTTCTTATTAGATGTGTAAGAATCTTACCTTATGATTTGAAAAACTGTTGCGAGAATGATATTTCAGATTTTATCTAGGATATTTCTTATTTCATTCAACAGTATTCGTTTTTAATCCCTTTTTTTTTGGCTAAAATGTTAAGAACCGTGGATAATACACAATATTCTTTTTGTAAAAAGAGAAAGAATAGTTTGCTATGTGTCCACCACATGGCTGCATCTTAACCCATAATAATAAGGATATAACTTAGGTTAAATTCACCCCACCTTTAGAACCAATCAAAGTGATACATAGATTATTAATTAAAAAGCATTAAATTAAATATAAAATAGCTACAAAAAATAAAAATGCTAATTTTAACGACGCTAACGC
>NW_013624421.1:0-667 GCF_000695525.1 Brassica oleracea var. oleracea
ATTTAAGAGTAGCGTGAGCTTTTCATCACAGGCATCATTCAGGGTAGGCGGTCTAGTTGTGGAACAGGCTATTTAATGGTGGAGTTAAGAGTGTTTAGGGGCTACCATTTCATTGAAGAGGATGCAAGATATCACACAAAATGGCAAGAGAGGATAGATCCATTGATGTCCACAACCTCTACTCGTTTTTGCTATATCTGGTGCGACTGTTCTGATGACGGAACAGGCAACTGATTGTTCTACTTTCCACTTTCCTCTACACACTCTTCAATACTTGGTACCAACTTCTTGCTCGACCTTTCCAGTGGCTCCATGTTTCTTTTCTTTCTTCCCCTTCTCCATCACATTAATCTCGTTTTTTTTTTTTTTTTTGAATGTTGATATGGTGATGTGACGAAGAAGGAGGTAATACATGATCGTTCTGAGTGCCACTGGTGGTTCTGATTTCGCGACCATTCTGGTTTTCCACCCCTGGTCTTGCACAGTTCATTGGTTATAGAGCGGTTGCTCCCTTAATCTGTTTGTTCTCCTTTCTGACATAATTTCTGCAGCAGTAACGAGTAGGAGGCTGCGTTGATCCTTTCCTCTCCGACCTTCTTGCACATATCTGCACATATGACATGAAAAACAAATGCATGAAGGTGGAATAAAGGCTAAGGTGCAGGGT
>NW_013624422.1:0-667 GCF_000695525.1 Brassica oleracea var. oleracea
TCGTCGTAAACCGCCGTTGTTACTGCTACGTTTTCTTGTAGTGAAAAGTTTAAAGCTTTTAGATTTGTCATTAAGAACCGAATATATGTGATAAAAAGGATGAACAGAGTGTACTTTACACGCATGCCTTTATGTAAAAAAACAACATGAGGTCTAGCTTATTTCATTTGTGAATGGAAATAGTTAAAAGACAAAGAAGGAATCTGAATGTAAGAAAACAGGGGAAAGTCATTGCATGTATTTAGCTCTGTTTCTTCCCAGCGACACCAGCAATAACATGCAAAAAACCACTTGAAGGATTTAGTTTTGGCTAGACATAACCAAGTACTAAACAATGGGCTGACTAACAAGTCAATCTTATGCCCAATCCTTGCTTTTGAAAGCAATAAAACGTGATAGTACATGAGGGAAAGCATATAAATTTACAGAGAGACATAAATGAACAAGTAAAATCACAAGAATAAGAAGCAAAGCGAGGAGAAGCAAAAGCATGGAGATAAGTGTTATGTACAACACACAACAACAAAAATACAGAACTTGGAAACATAAAAACAAACAAAGAAAATTTGCAAACAGAAAGTATATAAGAAGGAGGGGCTTTAACTTGTTTGGAAGCTTCTAGTGAATGTAAGATAGGCCTTACAACAGCAGGCAGAAAGAGTCCTAC
>NW_013624423.1:0-667 GCF_000695525.1 Brassica oleracea var. oleracea
CATATAAGTTGTCTTACGTTTGGAGCATTAGGGGGGATGATGAGGGTGGTCGAAGAAGGACTTGTGATGTTCCTCTTGTTTTCTATTGAGACATGGAATAAAAATGGATGTTTGGTTTTGTGGAATTCTTGTGTGGCACTTGTTAATGTTTTAATTTGGGGAAAGGATATGGTCTGTTGGGCGTGGAATTCTGGGTGCGAAGGGTGGATGACTAGTGGACTAGATAGTACATTTTATAAGCTTCCTCAGGATCCTATGATTTTGAGAACCTCATTTCATTTACATAATCCTCATGCATATTTTAGAGTGAACCATAGGTGCTTAGTTAATAATAAGTATATGTATATTGGTATCAAGGGCCTTAGGAATGTTGGTAATATGATGGCGGTATGTTGGAAGAATGGGCACAACTGGTGTACGAAGGATTCAAATGAGATTGACGGAAATTTTATGGGACGTACGTGTATCTTTCATGGTTTGAGGGACTTTGGGATTAAAAGATTGATGAGTATCATTAAACTCAGATCTTATGGCTCGAAGGAGCAATATAAGTCTATTTATATATGAAAATATTAAGTTGGAACTGCAGAGGTATGGGAAGTCACTGGACAATAAGTTATCTTACGGAGATATGGCATAAACACAAACCAGATTTTTTATTTTTATC
>NW_013624424.1:0-667 GCF_000695525.1 Brassica oleracea var. oleracea
GATTAGTGAAAGAGTTTTCTCGCTAGACGATTCTGTAGAAAATAGAGGTCATAGATCTGGTGCGTCTTAGCATGGAACGGACTTTCCCCAATCGAGAAGAAGAATTTAATACAATCGAAGCACTCATTGCTGACGTTTACCGCTTTCTAGGCCCAACGCATAAACTTTACTGGAGTCCGAGAAGATCAAGAAAAATGCATCCGGTGGTGGTGATCAGAGCTGAATCTCATTCTTTTTCTTTAAGCATACGTCAGGTGTACTGACTCAATCAACCTATCGGCCTACAAAGGCTCTCCATTCTATACCCCTAGCCCTACATTACCACTCTTACCATTATCTTAAAGATAAGGACCAATGGCAAGCAGATTCAAGTCAGTCGGTCATAAGTATTTAACAAAGACAATTGTAAGGTCTACAAGCCTCCTCCCTATTACTTCAAACTGAAACAGAATCAAGGGAGATATGAAAGAAATGAAAAGAAGATGTCAGTCCCTCTCCTTTCAGTCGAGTTCCGTTGGACCTCTCACTTGAACAAGATTACTAATAAGAAAGAGAAGAGAAGGACCTTAGGCCAGTAAGTTCATCCTATCCACCACTTGAAAAATGAACACAGGAAAGGGAATAAGAAAGAATAAACTGCTGACGCAGCTGAAATGCACTAAAAAGG
>NW_013624425.1:0-667 GCF_000695525.1 Brassica oleracea var. oleracea
AACCTCTCTCCTGCTTTGGTTTACATACCTCTGTCCATGATACCTTTGCCTTGTGTGTGTTTAAGTTTGATCTTGACCACATGAAAGTGGAGCACATGCCATGTATCTTTTCAACACATTCTTTCAGTAGTCTATAGGCAGTGATCCAGAAGGATGTTATGCATACTATTACCGACTTCAAAAGCTGAAGGCGGCCTGGCCTGCATACAATAGATGTCTAACTGTCCATGACCTCATTTTTTTTTGCTTTATCCTCTCAATGAGTGGCATATAGTCAGCTTCTGTCACTCGCTTAGTCATAAGAGGAATGCCGAGATATCGTACCGGTAGTTGACCGATGGCAAAAGGGAAATCAAAGAGTAAGTTTTCCCGACTTTGGTCTGTGCAGCCAACAAGATATATTGTGTCCTTCTTAATACTGATTTTTAAACCAGACTGCTTTGCGAATGCATCTAAAATCCTGACGATACCCTCAATATATCTTTTATGCCCATCCACAAACACCATTAGATCATCAGCAAAACACAGGTGCGTCAACTTAATTTATTTACATTTTGGATGGTAGCCAATGGTTCTCTCACTTGCCGCTTTGTCGATTATTTTTGACAGAACATTGATACAAATCATAAACAAGTATGGAGATAGTGCACAGCCTTGCCGTAGACCT
>NW_013624426.1:0-667 GCF_000695525.1 Brassica oleracea var. oleracea
ATTGCACGAGCATGAGGATGTCCCAATCTAGCATGCCAAGTCATACTTTCACACCTATCTACAGCATTACTTAAGCACACAGAATCAAGGAGTTTAGAATTCTTAGCCATTTGAAGATGGTATAGCTGATTCTTGCTGTCTCCTCTGCCAATAACTCTCCCAGTCTTCAAATCTTGAAACTCAACTTCATCAGGTCTGAATACTACTTGACAATCAAGATCAATGGTAGCTTTCTTCACAGCTAACAAATATGAAGTGAACCGAGGCATGTAGAAGGCAGTTGTGTCCTTCTCAAACAGCTTGAGCTTTCCCACTCCTTCTATTGGGATCATAGCACCATTAGCTATCATAACACTCCCTGTTGCAGCCTTGATCTCACTTATAAGCCTCCAATCACTGATCATATGATGGCTTGCTCCAGAATCAATCACAATCGGTTTAAGAGCTCCAGATTGTACATCATGTTTCTTGCTTGCTGCTAAAGCTTGTACACGTTCCATGAACACCCTCCATTCCTTCCTGGTGATAGGATCATCAGCTCTACCTTCTTCCTCCTGCTCTCTTAGTCCCATTGTCTCATTTAGAGAACCACTTATGAGGGCTGAGTAAGAACAGTCTCACACAACTCTCTTCCTACCCTTTCCTATGTTGATATAAGCTTTGGATA
>NW_013624427.1:0-667 GCF_000695525.1 Brassica oleracea var. oleracea
TAGAGAGAGGTTGCTCCCAGACACTATTGTCGAGAAAAACCTGTAACCACTGGTCCGTTACCTGTTGCGTGGTACCTTTCCCTGACAACTTTCTCTCTTTCGGCAAAAAGCTCCTGCAAACTGATCTTCGAAGTTCAAATTCCTACCTTTCTGAGCTTTATCCAATAAACAATATCTTGCTTCTGCCTTTAACACGCCGGGTTCTTCCCCCGACCCGGGTCGGAGGGACTGCCGCCGTCGCCGGAATCTTCCTCCACGACGAAGATGACTGGTCTGAAGCTCTCTAATCCCAAACAACAGAGTTTGGAGAGAAAGTGTTGATAACAAATCTTTCAGTGGTGGCCTGAGGATACACCGGGGTCTCCTGGTTCCTATCATTCGCTAGTTTCGAACTCCAGCGTTTTAAAGTTCACCAAGATTTACACTCTCTCGTCTTCCCATACAAAACAGAGCAAGCTTCATAATTTAAAGGGAATCCTTTAAACGGTTTATCAGACTCTTTGATAGTACCTTCTAGAACAAGTTACCAACTGAAGATTTGTGTCCTCTGTAACCGAAGATGGCTCACAGAAGATTATCATCGGCAGAAAAAGGAAAGGGCATCGATATGGAACCCCATCAGCCCCTCCGTACAGCTCGAGTCAAAACGCCAATCCCAGACAACGCA
>NW_013624428.1:0-667 GCF_000695525.1 Brassica oleracea var. oleracea
GAGAATTAAAGATTCCGAGGACATTCCGAAGAAACATTTCCTAGGACAATTCGTCGGTATCTCCTCGGATATTTCCGATGGAACGGTCTTCGGAAACATTCCGAGAGAAAAGAGGTATCGGAATATTCCGACGAACCTCGGCCGTCGGAATATTCCGAGAAACCTTTGCCGTCGGAATATTCCGAGGAAGTGTATCCGTCGGGATATTCCGAGGAGATATGCCCTCGGAATATTCCGAGGAGATATGCCCTCGGAATATTCCGAGGAAGTTGTCATCGGAATATCCCGAGGGATACACTTCCTCGGAATATTTCCAAAAATAATATTTTTTTAAAAAAATTAATTTTTTTTTTAATTGAAATTCGAAAATATAAAATTAAAATTGAAATAGAAAACATATTAGATAATATTCAAAGTTGTACATACCAAAGTAAAACATTCAGAGTTTTTAAAAAAAAAAAAAGAAACTACGGGAACTGCTCGTTCGGGTACATCCTCTTCATCATCTCCATCATTTGCTCGTTCTGCTTCCTCGTTGCCTCCCATCCCGCCTCTTGATCCGCCATCTTTTGCTCCAACGCAGCTATGCGGTCATCTTTGTCCTTCAACTGGTCTAGCATTTCTGGATCAACATATGGCTGTGGTGCAGAAGGAGGAACCGACCGGG
>NW_013624429.1:0-449 GCF_000695525.1 Brassica oleracea var. oleracea
AATGCATGTGTTGCCATATGGCGCTCAACTTCAGCTTCATCAGCTATTGGAGGCGTCATCTCATTATTCTTTAGCTCAATGTATCTTTTCTGAAGCTTATCAAATCTATTGATGGTATATTTGATTTTCTGCTTTCTTTGTTCAGAAGCCAAAAGATATGACAAAAGGTCATTATAAGTGGTGAACTTCTTAGCCGTGTGTAGCAACAGCACATCCTTTGGATGGAATGTGGAGTAGGTCTTATATAATAAAGAATAATGTGTTATCCTTTCACCACATAGTTCAAGACTATAAGCAATATCCATCAGAGCAGAATTATATTTGTCCACGGATTCAAAATCCTGGAATCTGAGGATCTCCCATTCATGGTTGACCTTTTGCCACGATACCGGTTTGAACCTTTTCCTTAACTGTAACCAAAGGTCACAAGGATCCTCAACATGGAGATA
>NW_013624429.1:496-667 GCF_000695525.1 Brassica oleracea var. oleracea
TTATAGCTCTATGCCTTTCACTGTCAATGATATCATTGTACTCATTGATGCATTGTCCGAGTCCTCTGGATCTCAGGGCAACAAGAGTATTCTTTACCCATTTTAGGTAATTATCTCCAGAAAGAGGGCAGAGTAATCTGAGGGTTCAAATCTCGACATCTGAATATTTAA
>NW_013624430.1:0-667 GCF_000695525.1 Brassica oleracea var. oleracea
ATTTATAGAAGCCTATTCTTTGATAACACAAATACATATGTTAGTTATACACACTTATTTAGACCCCGTTAATGATAAACTGATTAATCTGTGGGATTCTAACAGGTCAAACAGTGACTTATTAGAAGAGTGATGTTTGGATGTTTTTTTAAAAATGGATTCTAATATGTTGAACTCTAATATTCAGCATGTATCGGCCGGATCCCCTGGCGTCCGACCGAGGTTACCGAAAGGGCGTTATAGACACGTGACTACTCATTTAGACAACCCTACGTGTCCCGTTACTGGTCCCAAGATTCGACGAACGCATAACTTTCTGTGAAATACCGTCACACCCGTATCCATATACTTCTACTTACAGTCATGCGCACATAGAAATGGAAATGGAGGGCCTGAGTAAATGAGTTACTCAGTGAAGTGACTCTAGACCAGCATGCCCGCATGACACTCTACACTACTCTATGCGGGAACAAGGACTGACTAACCACTACAATCAATCAAATGCATTCTTAACATTTCATAACATCATCATTCTACTCTACACGTTTCTACCAACCTAGAGATCAATCAACACAATGATCTCACTCATTCCTGAACACATAAATTGATAGACTCGACTAACTTGACATACACAACCGACTCGACTCCAAGCAACCTAGACGTATGG
>NW_013624431.1:0-667 GCF_000695525.1 Brassica oleracea var. oleracea
TTTATGGCGTGCCTGCATGGGATTTTCATCAGATCAAATTTCCCACACGAACATGTGCGTCTGACCAAGTCTACCGAGCAGTCGAAAGTGTCACCTTGAACTAAAAACCTATGATCGCTAACTGGAAAGACCTTAAATGTTTTACCCTTCTCAATCCTTCTGTCAATCTTTTTCTCCACAGCAATGGTCAGTGGCTTCGAATGCTTAGAACTTAAAGTTCTACGTTTGAAAAACCATCGAGTCATCATTTCCCTAATGCTGTCCAACAAAGGTATCACTGGAAACTCTCTAGGCGTACGCAAAGCAGCATTTATTGACTCCGCAGGGTTAGTAGTCCTAATATCAAATCTGTAACCTGGAAACTGACAACGAGCCCACTTCCTCACATCGGCATCTATGAGATACTGTCCAATTTCAGGACTAATAGCGAAAATACCAGTGAACACCTTACGAAAATCATCTGCTCGATAAGCTTTAGAAGCCTTTGCAACCAAACCAGCCACACCTTTCCCGCTGAAATATGTCACAACATTATTCAGCAAGTGGTGAATGCAAATTCCATGATGAGCTTGCGGATACACTCTCGCAATAGCTTTAGCAATTGAGGAATTCCTATCAGGCACAAAAGCTAAACTATGGTCGTCAGCAATGACCACATTAAGTTGTC
>NW_013624432.1:0-103 GCF_000695525.1 Brassica oleracea var. oleracea
CACGAGGGAGAAGACGTCCAGGGCGAGCACAACTATACTATCAATTCAGAACAAGCAAAGACCTCCGGAAACACCTGGACCAGGAACCAGTACAAGGATAACT
>NW_013624432.1:190-494 GCF_000695525.1 Brassica oleracea var. oleracea
CCTCGCTGGCGACCTCTCGAAGGTCACTAGCATAAAAGACCTCATCCTGGATTCCGACCGCCCTCCCAGGACTGATAAAGAGTCTCCCGAGAGGGACGCATGCGCAAACCAGTCTGGCGAGAAACGCAGAAGAAGGCAGGATGCCCTTGGAGACAATAGTACCCGCTGGAGGATAAACATGATCATCGGAGAATCGCAATTCTACCGCAACTCTGTTTCATCCATCAAGGCCTACAGAAGAAAGGCGGAAACAAGTTCTAACTGGACGACTCGATCCCTGACCGACAACGCTCCAAACAGGACG
>NW_013624432.1:499-667 GCF_000695525.1 Brassica oleracea var. oleracea
GAGGAAACCGTCGGACTCGATAAACCTCACTGCGACCCGCTGGTCATCGACTTGGTGATTCGAGACCTCAAAGTGGGAAGAATCCTCATCGACACAGGGAGCACGCCAAAGTCATTTTCCTCGACACTCTCCGGAGAATGAACATCGAACTCGGGGAAGTCGTCCCAG
>NW_013624433.1:0-666 GCF_000695525.1 Brassica oleracea var. oleracea
ATTGTCGTCGACGTAAAGTGAACGGTAGCTTTGTTTCATCATGCAAGGGAACAACTTTTGGGATCAAAACTTCTTCTCCAACATGTGAGCCAATGATTATTTCTGCCTTAAGCACTCGTTCGCCTATGTGGGTTAGGATCATACGGGTACCATTATATAACACTTTTTCTGATTTATGTTTCACAGAAGCATAACTGGGGGCCCAACTTTGAGAGTGAGCTTATGAGCAGGCAATCCTGGAAATTCCATGGAATTGAGATACTCAATTGCATATAATGAATCATTTTGATCAGATTGAGTGTCCGAGATCTCAAAGCTATCGTAACTGTAGTAGTCTCTTGACTCCCCGTCATTTTTCGAGATCGTGTATGCATTGATTTCATCGACTGTATCATTTCGGGGTGTAAGTATGGTTTTATCAGTGTAGGAACTTTGGGAGGCTTTTAATTTTTTGACATCTCCATGTGCAGCATCGAGCACTTGTTTTAAAGAGTCATCCTTAAACTCTTGGACCAAAGAGTTGTGGATAATTATCATTTGTTCACGGTAGGCATCATCTCCATCTTCTTCGACCGATTCTGGATGACCTTCCCCAACCTTGAGAAGCCACTCAGAGAATTCTTTCTCGTCCTGATTGACTCGCATATTTGTTTTTAAAGAGAACTT
>NW_013624434.1:0-666 GCF_000695525.1 Brassica oleracea var. oleracea
TAATAAGATCACAGTTTTCTTTCTTAAACGTATCAACTCCCTCAACAACAATTTTCACAGGATCGGATTCCGTGTAGCTGCAAAGAATCACAACCCAGCATTAGCAATTCTATTATCACAGTATGCCATATAGAATATTTTCATTTTTTTTTCATCTCCCCTATTACTGTCATTGATGTAAATCCAAAACTACAAACAGCATAGTCAACAAAAGACCTCAACAGAGCGAATAAAGTATGACGAAACCTACTAAATCAAACAATTTTATGAACTTTGGACACTTACCCCACCTTACCGTCACAACTGAACTTAGATCACTCCTATACGTGAGCTACTGTTATATTATAAACATGCAAGAAGAAATCTGTTACAAAGAAAAGAAATGTTTATACCTTCCATAAAAGGGGATCCTAGCCTTGGTGGCATTCTGTTTCAGCTGATCGAAAGCACCAGCCCTGAAAGTATCCGCACACACCAGAGCGGGTTTGTAGCTTTTCTTCTGATGATAATAAGCATACTTGGTACACGTTGTGGTTTTACCAGCACCTAAACATTAATAGTCCACTGAGATTACACAAATAATCAATAAACCAACTCAATCTTACAAAGACCTCACCTTAAACGCAGGCTTTCCTGGATCCAACATCTTACACAGTTCACTAAAGA
>NW_013624435.1:0-666 GCF_000695525.1 Brassica oleracea var. oleracea
AAGAAGTGGTGTGGCTTCTGCAAGAAAGATAACCACAATGAAGATGTTTGCTATCTAAAGAGTGGAAGAAAGAAGCCAGACTTCAACAAAAACAAAGGTAGAAGTGAATGCTACAACTGTGGAAAGCCTGGTCACTTTTCAAGAGAATGTAGAAGCAAGAAACCAGAACAAGCACAAGTGTCCCATCAACAAGAAGAAGCAGAAGATAATCATTTGTTCACCGCAAGACAGGATGATCAAGCCTCATTTGAAGAGAACTTATGGCTCATTGATAGTGGGTGCACTAATCACATGACTCCAAACGAAAAGGTGTTTTCCAGAATCAACACAAACATCAAAGTTCCAATAAAAGTTGGTAATGGAGCTGTGTTGATGACAAAGGGAAAAGGAGACGTTGAAGTCATGACAAAGAAATGCAAGAGAATCATCCGAGATGTTTTTCTTGTACCAACGCTTGCAAAGAATCTGTTAAGTGTCACTCAAATGATTGAAAATGGATATCAAGTCACCTTTAAGAAAAGATGTTGCATCATACATGATGGTGCTGGAAGAAAGGTAGCCGAAGTGGAGATGGTAAACAAGAGCTTTCCCATCAAGTGGTCCACGAGCCCTGAAACATCAATGGTGGCAAAAAATGAAGCTGCAGAATTATGGCATCAAAGGCTT
>NW_013624436.1:0-666 GCF_000695525.1 Brassica oleracea var. oleracea
ATTTAGAATTTCTTGAGAAACGTTATATAATGGTTCCAAAATGTTGAAAATATATATATATTGGAAAATTGCCACAAATACCACTATTTTTCATGTTTACACTAAATACTTTTACTCTCACATTTAATAAAGGATAAAAAAACATTTATATCCCTAGGGTTAACTAATCTAGATTTAGGGTTTAGAGTTGAGGGTGAAATTGGATTTTTGGAATGTGAAATTTAGGATTCTAATAAATATATTAATACATATTAAAAAAATAGTTTCAAACATAATTTTTGATTTTCAAAAAGAAATTTTGAAAAAAAAAATTCGAAAAAAAATTCAAAATAAAATTTATAAAAAGTTCGAATTTGAAAAAGTATGATTCGAAAACATAAAAAAAAATTATTTTTTAATATTTATTTATTTATTTAAATAATTATTTATTATATATATGTAGAGAACAAGAGTATACAAGTCTTTTACCACTTAATGAATAAAATATTTTTGAAAATGTCTCTTTAATAGTGGTAAAGATGAATAATAACACTATGAAAGCGGTAAACATGAAATTACCCCTATATTTAAAAAAATAATGTTGAGTATATATAGACATATTTGGTGTATATATGTATCGGTAATATAGTAAAACTTACGGCAATAACATCTTTAAGTGGTTCGTCC
>NW_013624437.1:0-666 GCF_000695525.1 Brassica oleracea var. oleracea
AGATTGCACAGTCAACCACATTCTTATCAGCAAACTTCACAACCACACTTACTTCCCGCTTCCACAATAATGCCAAACCACCACTGAGCCCATTAGGCTCCACCTGAAACACTCTATCATACCCTAAAGACACTTGCAGATCACCGACTAACTCCTTTTTTTGTTTCGTTTCCATAAGAAAAATCATCTCTGGGAAATATTTTTTACGTATTTCTTTGAGATGGGGAATTGTTAAGTCTTGAGACCGTCCCAATCCTTGACAATTCCAACTCATTATCCTCATTACTGATCCGGCAGTCCCCCATTTGGGACCACCTCTGAGTTAGTACGCCTTGCGATTTTTGCATAATTCCCTGCTACTTCCTCTGCCCTTCTCTTAGTAGCCATATTCTCTTGTGTGTCCTCTTCACCTTCTACACCAATATTTGCAGAGCCTGTTGGTTTGGATTTGAAAGTTCTTTGTCTCCTTGGAGGACGTCGACGACCACCGCCCTTTGATCTTGAAGTCCCGGAAGAGCTAGCCACGGTGTAACCCGCACTAAAACCCGTTGAACATTCAATAGATCCACTTGGTGTTGAAAAAATCTGATCCTTCCCATTCGAATTAAAATTCCCGCGTGAAACATCACTCGTTCTGCTCCCTTCTTTCTCCTCTCTAGCCTTCTC
>NW_013624438.1:0-666 GCF_000695525.1 Brassica oleracea var. oleracea
CGGGCAAATATTTCGCAAAAATTGAAATTAGAATTCCGACGGAATTCTGACGGATACTATCGGTCGGACCCTAGGTTTTATAACCACGAGCCGCTTCTTCTTCCCCATTTCTCTCTTCTTCCTCTGCGCCTCCTCTCCCTCTTCTCCGGCGATTTACCCCTTCTCTCCGACCTCTTCTCAGGCGATCTCCCATTTCTCTTACACAAATCATGTAAGGACCCTATCCCACTCTCTTAGGTTCTATTTGTTAGGTTTTCGTGTAGTTTAGATAGATTTTTGTTAGGGTGATTGGTTAGGATTGTGATTTGGTTGTATAATAGGTTTAGAATTGTGATTTGGTTGAATAATTTTTTTTGTTGAATTGATTTAGAATTTGTTTATAAATTTTTGTTTTTTTTGTATTTATAAATTCTATTTTGTGTATAAATTCGATTTTTGTATTTTACAAAACGATTTTTGTATATAAATTCTTTTTTTTGGATTTTATAAAACGTTTTTTGTATATAAATTCGATTTTTTGGATTTTACAAAACATTTTTAATATCTTTAAAACTTTTTTTGTGATTAAAAACTATTATTTGGGATTTTTTTTTTTTTAAAAATTTTATATTGATATTAAATAAATTTCAATATTTATTAAACATTTTTAATATTATTAAAACTATT
>NW_013624439.1:0-666 GCF_000695525.1 Brassica oleracea var. oleracea
TCTATGATTCCACCAAAAAGGTTTTTATTATTCTTTATCCAATATTTGAATCCGCGTCGATGACTTGATATATTGAAGCCTCTGACATTCCAGCAAAAAAGGTTTGTATACATTAATAAACTATTGAGAGTTGGGGCCCTTGCCCCGTTTATTCTTCTTCTTCTTCTTTTTCTTGGATCCGACCAAAGTAAAATCATCAGCCTGCTCAGCTTGAAACCTTTCTGCTTCTGCCTCGGAAGAGTCCAAGTCGGAAGAGTCAGTTTGCACACCATTTGAAGACTTATCAGAAGTTATGAGACCCACTGGAGTTCCTTCCCTTTTAGTTTGGTTACTCCTACTGCCACCACATTCCTCCTTATCTGTCTCCTCTGCCTTACCCAGAGATGACTCAGAGTATTTGATAAGTTTCGTCGAGAAAGAACCAGTAGCGATAATAGGTTGCTTTGATGTTTCTTCTCTGCTTCGCGCTCTGGATCTTCTTGAAGTTGATCTTTTCTGGTCCGTTGGATTTGCCTTGGTACAATTCTCAGATTTGTGAGTCCTAGAGTTGCAATGCGAGCATAGGATCGGAGCAGCCCTGCAGTGTTTTAAGATGTGCCCAATCTCTTTGCAATGCATACATACTGGGGGCATCCAAGGACTGGAAACTCTTATTCTCCTGACTTC
>NW_013624440.1:0-156 GCF_000695525.1 Brassica oleracea var. oleracea
ACAACATAAAAAATGGAAAAACAACATTAAACATATGTAAGATTACCTTTTTTCACTAACATTACTATTTTGTAAGAAAAAACATTATATATAATTTCGAAAATAATAAATAATATGTAAACATACAACATAAAAATGGAAATACTACATTAAACA
>NW_013624440.1:260-666 GCF_000695525.1 Brassica oleracea var. oleracea
ATTTTTCACTAAAAAAAACGGCTTATCTCCATAATGTAACATTACCATTTTATATAAAAAAAAAACATAAATATAACTATTTGACTATTTGTCCAAGTTTCTTCTATTAAACATTGATGTTTTACATGAAAAAAGGAAAAAAACATTAAGATTTAAACATCTATCTTAAACTTTACTAATAAAAGGGACCTTTTAAAAACTTCTCCCGAAATATGACACGTGGCATAAAATATAATTTTACATTTTAATATTACTAATTTTCGAAAATTATAAATAATATGTAAACATACAGCATAAAAATGGAAAAACTACATTAAACATATGTTAAATTACTATTTTTCACTTAAAAAAAGGACGGTTTATCTACATAATGTAACATTACCGTTTTATAATAAAAAAACAAAAT
>NW_013624441.1:0-666 GCF_000695525.1 Brassica oleracea var. oleracea
TTACTCATTCTCATAGAGAGGTTTCTTGAAAAATTCCTTCTTTTTTTCTCTATCATTTCCTTCTTGAAAAAAAAAGAAAAAACACGAGATGTCGAGTAAGAAGAGGAGTTCGAAGAAAGGGTCCTTGCCCGCTAGCGTTTCTGAAGAGCTCCGTGTGCCAAAGACAGAGTTTGTTCCCCATTCGGTAGACCCGGCCGAGGACGAGGCATGGTGGGCGGCGTGTTATGGTTCGATCACGCCTCCCAAAGAGAAATCATTCCCGGTAATGAACCGTCGTCTGGTCGAGGAAGGTGCACCAAGTAGGAGCACTAGCGAATTCCTCGAAGTCATGCGGTCGTTCTACCATATTTCGGATGCGGTGGAATTTAGGGTTCCTCGTCAAGGAGAGCCCGCCATTAGTCCCCCAGAAGGTTATTTTACTTGTTACGAAGCGTTCGTAGTGCGCTGTCGTTTGTGGTTCCCGATTCCCGAAATTATCGTCCGTGCGTTGGATCGTTTCGGGGTGGCGATAAGCCAACTGAATCCCCTTGGCATCGAGCACCTTATTGGAGTTCTGATCCTGAGCTATGAGCATGGTCTTTCTCTTACCGCCGATCATTTTGAAGCACTTCTTAGGTTCCAGATCATCAAGGATACAGACAAGTACAGGCTGGTCCCTCGGAACTT
>NW_013624442.1:0-666 GCF_000695525.1 Brassica oleracea var. oleracea
TTCTTAGCTGGCTTGGGAGCAGGTGTTTCTTCCTCCTCATCTTCAGTTTCAGCTATAAGACCCTCTTCTATCATCTCTTCGATCTCTGCCTCCAATGTCGCTCTGTCAGCTGGCGACTTTTCTCTTTGCTGTGAAGCTTTGCGCCGGGAAACCTGAGCTGGTGGGTTTGGCGTTGATCGGCCTGCTCGTGGTGGGTTGGTTCTTGCCCCAGCTCGAGACGAAGTGCCTACATCCACAATGCGATCAGTTCCGGGTCCGCAATCTTTCCCCATGTCCTGCTATCAACAAGCTCGAAATTGTATAAGTGACATGATCAATAAGAAACAAATTAAAGCTTGGAAAGAGTTAATGAGTTCAAAAACAGCAAATGGCATTCATACTCATCTTCTATGACTCAATAAACTCAATTTTAACATCAAACAATCACTCCATTTCAAATTTCGAAAATCCCCAATATGAACCCTAACTTTTTCAAATTCGAATTCAGGTCAATTAAACACGTTTTTCATCCACCCAACTCATCAATCAAGCATAAAAGGACATAATTAACGAGTATTGAACAAGAAATCAACCATGCAACCACTTTGAAAAAAAATGGGAAATTTTGAATCCGAAAATTAGATGACGATTTCTCTATACCTTAGCTTGTTTCAGATAAACAAGAGT
>NW_013624443.1:0-666 GCF_000695525.1 Brassica oleracea var. oleracea
GACCCGCAAACGCACGACGGGACTCCCGTTGATGCCAACGCTGATAAAACTCTATCTGGAAACGTATCAACGGTCACTACCGACGCCGCGATACTAGACCAGATGAAGGAAATGTTCGCCTCCTCTCAGAAAAAGACAAACGAACAAGGAAAACTCGTGGCCTCTCTCGCAAAACAGGTGGAAACCTTAACGACGAAGGCCGGGAACAAAGCCCCGCGCGGAACCACAAGAGCCCGCAGCGGTAGAAGACTTGATTTTGAAACTCCGGGAAATCGAGCTGCACACGCGGACAAGGCTTCCTCAGGCCAAAACCCTGATGGAACGCTCCAGCCAGGTGCGCAGCCAACTGCAGAGAACCTTCCACCTCTTACCGGGAGCAACGAAGGAGAAGAAATCGAGCGCATCGACCTGGATATAAGCGACCAGTCCGAGCACTGGGACGACGGTGCTGACATCCACCCAAGAAGAACGCGAAGCCAGTCCGCTCGGCAGGACGCGTCCTTCGAAAGACCCATGACCGAGGAAGAAGAAAACCTCTATTGGGTAGAACAGGAGGATCTGGCCGAGAAGAAGGCCAGGATCCACCGCGGCCAACACAGACAAGCTTGCAAGGCTGCCGGAAATCCTGATGAGATCCACGATCTCCGCGAGTACATCGCGAAAACC
>NW_013624444.1:0-666 GCF_000695525.1 Brassica oleracea var. oleracea
ATACAAATTATCTCTCAAATGTGGATACAATTTTAAGGTTTTGATAGTTCTGTTTTATACTTTTATGTAAAAAAAAATATAACTCTCTGATTTATTGATTCACTTCTTCTCAGCTTCCAGCTTCTCTACTTGTCCTCAGCCTGCAAAAAGGAAAAAAAGAAGGTTCAACATCTACGGTTCAAGCTACTAAAGCAACACATGTTTAACACAAAAGAAGACACAAGAAAGCATATGATTGTTGTATGTAGATAAAAGTTAAAAAAGGAGCTCATGAAACCTGAATATCTCTAACTCGTTTCTGAAATATGAAACATTTTTATTTTTTGATTCTCAGCCTACAGAGAAACATTGACCACTTAAACTTACCAACTGTGTTGTATGGGGACTTACGTAGGGATGCTGACATTGAAATGCACATATTGATCCCCAAATCTTGTTGACTTTCTTGCTCTAATACCTGTTCGTAAAAGGATGTGATTTGATAAGTAAACACACAAGAATATACTCAACGTCAACGATTGGTTTTCTCACTCTTTCCCAACTTCTAAATGGATTTGAGAAACTGTTTTTTCCTGTCTTACACTCACTAAATTAGCTCAAGATCATACTCGTAAACTTTTCTTATCTTTTCAGGTATACTAGTCTACAACTAAACTTATCAACACA
>NW_013624445.1:0-666 GCF_000695525.1 Brassica oleracea var. oleracea
AACTAGACAGAGCTCTGGGTAATGATTTGTGGAGACAAAGGTTCCCAGATGTTATAGCAATGTTTGAAGTGCCAGGGGATTCGGATCATGCTCCGTGTGTAGTGGATTTTGATGTGGTCCCTACAATAAGGAAAACGAGCTTCAAGTATTTCTCCTTCCTGTCTACTCATCCAAGGTTCTTGGGTGATATTCAATCAGCTTGGAGTGAGAGTATCCTAACGGGGTCGAAGATGTTTTCACTGAAGCAGAGATTGAAAGCAGCGAAAAAGGCTTGCAGAGAGATTAATAGAGTGAGGTTTGCAAATATTCAGCAGAAAGCGAAAGATGCTATGTTGAGTCTTAAGAGTGTTCAGGAGCGTCTTCTGACTGCGCCTACAGATTCTTTATTCCGAGAAGAGTTTGTGGCAAGAAAGAAATGTAAGATTTTCGAGGCTGCTCAAAATATTTTCTTCATCAGGAAATCTCGAGTCAGATGGCTTAAGGATGGAGATACAAATACAAGTTCTATTATAACTCGGTTATGGCTCATCAAGCGAGAAGCGCTATCAGGTACCTGGTTGACACGCAGGGGGTGAAAATCACCAACAAAGCTCAGATAAAGGACATGGTGGTTTCCTTCTTTAGAATTTACTTGGGGCTGTTAATGGAGAAGTAGTTCCCATGTCA
>NW_013624446.1:0-105 GCF_000695525.1 Brassica oleracea var. oleracea
CTGATGTTGCACAAGGATTCTCACAAAGACCAGTAATAGATTATGACAAGACATACTGCCATGTGGTGGATGCAACTACTTTTAGATTTCTCATAAGTCTGGCTA
>NW_013624446.1:250-666 GCF_000695525.1 Brassica oleracea var. oleracea
ATCTGAATATCCTATGTACCTCTGGATACAATTTTCCAAACAGTTGAATATCTCAAGAAAGAGTTTGAGATGAAAGATCTTGGAAAACAAAGTTTTGTTTGGGAGTACAGTTTGAGTACATTAACAATGAAATCCTTGTGCATCAAATAGTATATACAGAAAAGGGTACTCAAGAGATTTAATATGGACCAGTCTCACCCATTATCTAGTACATGGGCGTGAGATCACTTGTTTTGGACACTGATCCATTTAGTCCAAATATGGACGATAAAGAAGTCCATTTAGTCCTGAGATGGACAATGCATAAATCTTGTTTTAGATACTGATCTGATTGGTCCATAAGAAAGACGATGAAGAAGCCTCTGATTCTGGTTTATTTTATACTAACCAGCTCAAAGAGGGGTTATTTGGTTTTG
>NW_013624447.1:0-665 GCF_000695525.1 Brassica oleracea var. oleracea
CCTCTGGGAAATTTAGGGTTTCCTATCTTTCCTAAATCAACGGAAATAAACAGTGCAAATTTTGGTTCCCACACGAGCTATTCTTTAAGATGATTAATCCGAACCTTGTTACCAACCCAAAACCGTTTCTTCAGATTTTCCCACAGCTTGTGAGAATCAGGGATGAATGTAACTGTTGACGTAACTCGAGTTTCGATAGACGTATGAATCCAGCCAACAATCATATAATTTACTGATGACCAGAGCTCGAAGTTGGGATCACTGACAACTGGTTTTGGTATTTTTCCGTCAATAAACCCTAGCTTGTGTTTGGCTCTTAGTGCGTTAACCAGCTCCAGAGACCACTCATTGTAGTTTTAATCCGTAAAGATCACATAAGTGATTAAAGCTAATGGATTGTCGAACGCGAACAACGAGTATAGAGTAGGCATTTTGACGACATTCTCTCTTTGACTTGTAGAACTTTTAACAGCAGACGAATCTTCTCCGCCGACCATGACTTAAGACTTCTGTTCTTACCAAGAACAGGACATGAGGTAATACTTTTGACAAACAGTTGTTTTCGAACTTCGAAAAACAACAGGCTTTAGGTCTCAAAATTTTTATTGCTCTGATACCATGTGTGGGAACCGAAATTCACACCGTCGATTTCCGTAATCGGAGGA
>NW_013624448.1:0-665 GCF_000695525.1 Brassica oleracea var. oleracea
TCAATTGGTTTTTCAGAGGTCCAGGGACTGCTACCCATCGATCTCCCACCACAAGCATATCTCCACCCTATTAGCATTAGAAACAGGAAGCAAAATTGAATGTGTGTGTTTTTTTCTTTTCAACTGTATATAAGATTAAAATTACACATACCTCGGCTATTGTTAAATACACATACTTAACTTGCTCATGGTACACAACGATGGTGATGTCAGAGACTGGTTGAGCAGCTAACAGAAGATTTAGCTTTTTGCCGTGGACAAATTTTATCACTTTGTAGAAGAAGTTCCACGATTCTTGCGGGAGGTTTCTGGTTTGTTCAATACGAGCGTAGAGAATTTCCCTTAGAAGAGGAAAATGTCTTGTTTCAATGCTGAAAATCTGCCCAAAAAAAAAAAAAAGAAAATAAACTAATTAATAACTCATGAAAATATTGTTAGATGTTTGAATCTCAAAATCTCACCTTGAGAAGTTTCTCATCGTACTGCTTCCCAATGGACTGAGACAACTGAGATTTGATGTCGTTGAAGAGACTCTCCGGAGACTTAGTAGCATCTGCCATCTCGCCGGAGACCAGAAGAGTCAACTGGACGATCGACACGGCTTCTCTAAAAATTAGGTCTACAGTTTTTAACGGGCTAGTCCTTTAACTACTGGATAGCCTAAG
>NW_013624449.1:0-665 GCF_000695525.1 Brassica oleracea var. oleracea
TATACTAGCCGTTGTATAACCATTTTCTCTTTTAGGAACATTCTTCTGAATGTTTTCTTCTGTGACTTTCATTGTTGATGTGAATGGATTGATATTTTCGATGCCCGGAGTATTAAAATTTCTTGCATGGGCGCAAGGTTCAAAAAACATAAAACAAACGACAAGAAACACGACATATGTTGTTGGAATAAAATGAGACATTTTTAAAGATATTGTGAAGTAAAAAAGGTTGAAATTGCTTTGTTACAACTGATCAGGAAATAATTATTTTACTAGATATAGGAAAAACAATGGCTACAAAATTATGTATATATATGTGTATATTTGTGTTTATATTTAGTAAAGACATTGTTTTTCTTAGATAACAAATTTGTTTCCTCTAATATAAGGTGATTTTAATGAACTTTAATATCTACTTAAATATTATTTTTAAAGTGATTGCTCATATGTCATCTTTACAACATTATCACAAAATAACTTGATATGATTTATAAAAATTGGCTTATTTTAAAAAAAGATGGTATGTCATAATTTTTTAAGAATGTTATTTTTAAAAACCAAATCCCTACAAAATTTTAAAACACATATGATTTTCATAATTAATTTAAGATAAATAGTAAAAAAATATTAGAAATATTAATTAATTAAATAATAAAGTGTTAATT
>NW_013624450.1:0-479 GCF_000695525.1 Brassica oleracea var. oleracea
CCTTAGAGGGAGAGCAGAGGAGTTTGGGAGGAATGAACGAGGCAGCCACGTTCTCGGCGTCTCAATATATAGAAAAAGTTTCGTCGTAAACGCGACGTAATATTACGACGAAGTTACCAGGCCCGCGTTTTTCCATTTACGACGAAATTACGTGGAATAGATTTAACCATTTACGACGATTTTACAACGCTTAACCCTAAATGCCCGCGTTTTTTAATTTACGACGAAATTACGTGGAATAGATTTAACCAGTTACAACGATTTTACAACGCTTAACCCTAAACACCGAGAATGAAATCCCTAAACCCCAAAGTCACATATCATCTAACATCATATCTTCTTCTCTACTACTTCTTGCTCTTTCTCCAACTTAAACTCTAAAACCCTAAAACTTCAAATAATTTTTTAAAAACTAAAGAAATACATATTATATAAAACAACATTTGTTACACATACATTAAGATGGTAAAAAAACAATA
>NW_013624450.1:549-665 GCF_000695525.1 Brassica oleracea var. oleracea
ACATATATTACATCACTCTAAATCGTTTTCGTTCTCATCAATATTACATCACTCTAAATCGTTTTCATACTCATCACTATCATTACAATCATCATCGTCACTTCTCTCGAACTCGT
>NW_013624451.1:0-665 GCF_000695525.1 Brassica oleracea var. oleracea
TTTGGTGACGTATCCACCATCCACACGTTCTTCTTCCAATCAAAAACTCGGTCCAAAGCATCGCCATTACAAAGCTTAGCTATAGCGTACCCAGATCTCGTCGAGTAGACGCCAGAGGCATTAGGGAGCCAGACCCTTTCATCTTCCAATGGAAAGGCACTCGGAATTAGTCTTCGGATGGCCTCCTCATACTGAGGTAAATGTTCTCTAATGAGCTTAACATCCCAGTCGTGAGATGCAGGGTTAATCAGGTTACTGACTTTCCACGCTTTGTTTCCCTCAGTCGGAGGTCCCATTAGGACACATGGGTCTGAGGTAGATAACCAAGGCTCTGTCCAGATGTCCACATTGTGTCCAGAACCCAGAGCCCAACCCAGTCCCTTCGCTAAGAGATCCCGTCCCACCAAAATACCTCGCCACCCATGTGATATGCCTGTTGCCACCGGTGTTTCGAGGAAGGGAGTATGAAGACAGTACTTGCCAAACAGAATCCTACCAAGCAAGGAGTTAGGATCCTTGAGTAGCCTCCAAGAAATTTTTGCTAGCATCGCATCATTGAACTGAGCTAATTCCCGAAACCCAAGGCCTCCAGCATTCTTGGGCTTAGATAGATTACTCCACGAGACCCAGCACATCTTCTTGATCTTCGGGGATAGATCCCACCA
>NW_013624452.1:0-665 GCF_000695525.1 Brassica oleracea var. oleracea
ACGACTCGTGGATAGTCATCAAAGGAAAAGGATCTACTGAGTTTAATGATTGGAATGGTGAAACAAGAACGATGACAGAGGTTTACTAAATATCAAATTTAAAAAGCAATATTATCTCTCTTGGACAGGCTACAGAGTCTGGTTGTGATGTCAGATTGAGAGGAGATTACTTAACGATGCATGACCGAGATGGGAAGTTTCTCGTCAAAGCAAACAGATCAAAGAATAGACTCTACAAGGTTCGTATGGGTTTAAGAGAAGCCTTGTGCTTACACTCGACTTCAATGGAGATTCAAATAAATGGCATGCAAGACTGGGTCACGTAAATTGCGAGACGATAAGAGCTATGATACCACACAAACTTGTCATGGCAATTCTGCAGATTGCGATTGAAAAAGAGGTTTGTGGTTCATGTTTTCTTGGAAAACAAACAAGGCAGCGTTTCCCAAGGCAACTCTGTATCGAGTAACAGAAGTATTGGAGCTCGTACACAGCGATCTGTGTGGGCCAATAACGCCTAGTACTGGTGGAGGGAACATATATATCTTCGTCCTCATAGATGATTAGTGCAGGTACATGTGGTTTATATTACTCATCGAAGAAGAAGAAGAAGAGTGGCTACTTATGTTAATAAACTGCAAACCTCAAAGCTATGAAGAAGCACA
>NW_013624453.1:0-665 GCF_000695525.1 Brassica oleracea var. oleracea
GGCTGAGTCCCACCCACATCCTTGGATAGTTCATACACACGAGGTGTCGAGGTCTGACCTTGTCCCTGGACTGGCTTGTTAGCCTCTCCACGTCCCTTACCCTGGTTGCCTTGCAACTTAGGGCAATCCCTGCGGTAATGGCCCTTCTGGCCGCAGTGGTGACAGGTCCTGGACTCACCCAACGGGCTTGGACAATCCTTTGCTGAGTGATCCATCTTACCGCATCGAGTGCAGGCACCCATGGCCTTCCAGCACTCTCCACCGTGGTATCGACCACACTTAGGGCACTCTGACCTACCACTTGAGGCTTTACCCTCCTCGGTCGAGTCCCTCTTCCTCTTCTTGTCACCACTCTGACCCGAGGATACCACCACACTCTTCAGCTTCTGCTTACCCTCCTCGGTGAGGTTGGTCTCCAGCAAGGCCATCCTCTCAACCAACTCAGAAACCGTGTGGAACTTACAAACAGAACAGTAGGTTCGAAGCTCCACCCTTAGGCCTCGGATGAACCTTCGGACCTGAACCTTCTCATCCTCCAGTTCTCTTCCCACATACCTCCTGAGTCGGTTGAACTCTTCTTCATACTCCTGAACAGTCCTTCGTCCCTGAGTCAAGTCTAGGAACTTGGACTCCAAACGATCCCACGCCTCAGCAGGAAAGTACTT
>NW_013624454.1:0-317 GCF_000695525.1 Brassica oleracea var. oleracea
ACCTTTGTTGTCTATGTTTCTCTAGAAAATAGCGATTTTTTAAAGGTCAGTTCACTTATTTAGGGATTACATGAAGTTTTACAAAATTAATTGATATAAAATTAGAAAGATGCCCGTGTACCATGAATGAGAGTTTAAATAACATTAATACAAATTTAGAATGTGGTTACAAATTTTAAAATAATGCTAAAGATTATAAGCTTCAGTATAGGACATAGATTTTGCGAAAATTTCAAAAAACGTGGTTACTAATTTTAAAATAATGCTAAAGATTATAGGCTTCAGTATAAAAAGAATTTACCAAAAACTCAATATTT
>NW_013624454.1:351-665 GCF_000695525.1 Brassica oleracea var. oleracea
TGACATTATTGTTTTAATGCATAGTTGCATCATGCACTAACATATGATGATGTTTAAAGAGGTTTAAAGTCTTTGTTGTCTCTGTTTTTCAAGAAAATTGCGATTCTATAGTCGTTATTCCACCTATTTAGGAAGTGTTATGAAGTTTTACTAAATTAATTGATAAAAAAATTATTACGATTCCCATATACCATGAAAGAGAGTTTAACATATATTAATACAAATTTAGAATGTGGTTACAAATTTTAAAATAATGCCAAAGATTAGAGGCTTCAGTATAAAAAGAATTTACCAAAAACTCAATATTTTCGTAG
>NW_013624455.1:0-665 GCF_000695525.1 Brassica oleracea var. oleracea
GAAGACTTCCAGGAAGTCTTCCAAACGACTTCAAAGAAGTCTTCTGACGGGTTTTTCTTCCATATCAAGTGGAGTCTAAGCTTGTCTTTGTAGAGGAATGATCTATAATAATTTTGTTTGTGGTCTGTTTTGTGATTTTCATGTGTACTCCTTTAGTTGTGACGGTTTTTGTAAATTTGAAGAGATATTAATGAAATTTTTTTGTAAATATGTTCATTTTCCACAATATTATCTTGCCGAAATTACTTGACATAATTGAAGTTATTGATACAACTTCAATAGCAAAACACAATGACAAAGAAAATTAATCAAATTTATTACAACTAAGGGAGAAGAATTCTCAAGAAAACTTAGTTAAATTCACAAAAGATAAAACATTGCATAAGTGCAAAGTTAGAACACTTTCATTAGATACATAAGTAAAAAGTATATCTTATGATCTGAGAAGACATATTAAACCATGATACTTGATATTCTTGAAGTAACTTAACACTTTTGAAAATTAAATAATCATATCTTAAAGCTACTTAACAAATTTACAAAAACTAACGTAGAGACATCCACAGAAGTCTTCTCAATTAGCTAGAAAATTCACTAAGCATGAATGTTGGTAACCTCGTAAATATCACCAATTAAGCTATAAATTTCATTCAGTAGCCCCAATA
>NW_013624456.1:0-665 GCF_000695525.1 Brassica oleracea var. oleracea
ATCAAGTGAATTCTTGCAAATGGTCAATTGGTCCAAATCATTTGGTTTAGTAAGGGAATGCTTTAATTCAAGTGGGTCAAGAGGTTCAAAATCCATGAACTTTTTAAAGTGGTTTACTCTCAAAACGAGTAGCCTTGACATTGCACATAATATATCTAAGAAAGGGACCAACTCATGCATACAATGCTCAATCTCCATTGTTCTACCCTTTTCCCAAACATACAAGTTACACAATCACTTCATAATGTCAAACCCAACTCCCATCTCTCACCAAAAAATCTCAAAAACACTTTGCACATAAAACTCTTTTTCTTTGAAATCTATAAAGGATTTTCTCAACTTCTAAACAAATCTTAGCTCTAAACAACTTTGCTAGCCCCCTTTTCTTTCTTTTTATTTATTTATTTATTTATTTTTTTCAAATTTTTTTTATAGTTTTTAATTTTTTTTTTAATTTTTTTTATTTTATTTTATTTTATTTTTTTTGGGGGCAAAGACTTTTCACAAATTGAGCTAGAAGTTTCTCTACTTATCCCATAAAGACTAGTCAATTAAACACAAGAGTTCACTCTTTTCCTTCAGCTTTCTCATACTCCCAAATCAAACTTTACAACACTTACCCCCATCCTATGGCTAGACAATAATGTGCCTAATCTAGCAAGAAT
>NW_013624457.1:0-665 GCF_000695525.1 Brassica oleracea var. oleracea
TCACAATTCTCGATCACAGACCAGATACGTCTTTACTCATGGTGGTACGACCATATCATGGCGTTCCATGAAGCAGACGATCGTGGCCACATTTTCAAACCATTCGGAGATATTGGCGATACATGAGGCCAGCCGCGAGTGTGTTTAGTTGAGGTCCATGACCCAACATGTTCGAGTTGATTGTGGGATGTCCGAAGGCGAGGACACACCAACCGTGATGTATGAGGACAATGCAGCATGCATTGCTCAGCTTAAGGATGGCTACATCAAAGGAGACAGGACGAAGCACATCCTGCCCAAGTTCTTCTTCAAGCATGAACTTCAGAAAGCCGGCGAGGTCCAAGTAGTCCGAGTGCGTTCCAGTGACAACTCAGCCGACCTGTTCACCAAATCACTTCCGACCTGCACGTTCAGAAAGCTCACGCATCAGATTGGGGTGTGTAGACTGAAAGACCTTCAGTGATGTTCAGAACAGGGGGAGTAATACGTGTTGTACTCTTTTTCCTTCACCATGGTTTTGTCCCACTGGGTTTTTCTGGTAAGGTTTTAATGAGGCAACATCTAAGTCGTATTACAAACTCTGTATGGTTATGACATCCAATGGGAAGTGTTATAAAACATATTGTGGATGTCCATAACCGGCCCATATCTCAGAGAGAGAATCG
>NW_013624458.1:0-665 GCF_000695525.1 Brassica oleracea var. oleracea
TATTTAAAATGAACCGTTTACATTAATCATGCAAGCAATTACAAGGATAAGCGATGTAAAGAAAATTAAACCGATATTATTCTTAAATTCGCTCGGAGTAAATTCTCCAACGAATAAACCATAAATAGAAACACAAATAAAAATGGCACATAAAAACAAAAGTGCGCGAATCATCTTTCTTGAAATGGAAAAATCGGAGGAAAGCGATTTGAAATTTTTGAGAGAAGATAAAATGTTTTGGATGAGAAAATGAAGTGAAAATGAGTTGTATTTATAGATGAAAATCAATGTTCATGACCGTTTGAGAAAGGAAAAATTTTTGAAAAATTTTCTTTGTGACCGTTGGTGATAAATCGAGTGCACCAAAAATTAGTCCGAAAATATCGTATTAAACGGTCAATCAAATCTATAAAATTTCATAAAAGTAAAAATTATGGCAATGAAATATTTATGTTATGACAACAAATCATGCGACGGCTCAGCCGATCAATGCAGAGTAATAAATAAATTATACGGCGGCTCGGCCGACCAATTAATAATAAACACAGAATATAAGGCGGCTCGACCGACCAATAAATTAATTAATTTTTTAATAAATAATATAGGCGGTATTCCGGACATTTTAACATGATATAAATAATAGTAGAGGCGGTATACCGACCATT
>NW_013624459.1:0-283 GCF_000695525.1 Brassica oleracea var. oleracea
CCCCTTTCCCAAATACATCCCATTCTTCCTAATCACGAGCTTGTCCGTCTCAAAACTTATGGCGAATCCATTCTTTCTCAGCAAAGTTCCCGAGACCAGGTTCTTCCTCATGTCAGGCACATGCTTCACATTCGTCAGAGTGACCTCATGTCATCTTCAAAATCACATTGTCGCGTCCTTCAATCTTGGAGACTGCAGTGTTTCCCATCCTGAGCTTCTCATGAGTTTCACTTTTGTGATAGGTGCTGAACATCGCCCTATCGGTGCAAATGTGGGTGGTTGC
>NW_013624459.1:306-475 GCF_000695525.1 Brassica oleracea var. oleracea
TTTCAACCATGTTGGCTTCAGTCACCACAGCAACGAGATCCTCCTCAGTGAGATTTGCCTGAGCCTTCTCATCCTTGATCTTTTTGCGACACCCAACAGTCTTGTGCTCCACTTTGTGGCAGTAGTGACATTTTCCCTTGAACTTCTCCACATTCGCATTGATCTCAAT
>NW_013624460.1:0-665 GCF_000695525.1 Brassica oleracea var. oleracea
TTATTCCTTAGTACCTTCCTACAAAAATTCCAAGTTTGATCTTGAAACAAATCAGACATACCACAGTGTTCTCGGAGATGCAGTTTTGTCTCTTCTCAGTTTTGCTTGCTTATTTCCCCTTCCTCTTCTCGTGTATATTCGCTATTTTCGATATTGGAGTTCATCCTTTGAAACTTGACATTTATCTTCAGAACTTGACTGTTACCTTCTCCTTAGATACGACGTCAATTTTTATAAAAAGGTTCAACGTAATCGTATTATTGCGGCGGCTAAGGTGTTAAGTTAACCGTTGCCGTTTTATACAATTAATTTGAATCCATGCTAGAAAACAAACCTTTGCGGTTTTTTATCGCAAAGTTTCAATGGTAACTCCAATCAAGACGACACAAGAGACGTTTCGATATAGATTCGAAGGAGAACGCAAAGATGGAGGCAAGGGCGAGTAGGAGCAAGCCAAGGAGTTTAGACGAGTCTTACCTGTTTTCGTCGTAAAATCTCAACGGAAACTCTGATTGAGATGAAATCAAAAGCGTTTCAATGAGGACTCAAAAGAGAACGCAAAGGAGGACCTTTTTGAAGCCTGACATGTCGCTACGTAGCGAGTTGGGGGTCTGACAGGTCGTTATGTAGCGAGTAGGAGCAAGCCAAGACGAGTCTAACTTGTT
>NW_013624461.1:0-665 GCF_000695525.1 Brassica oleracea var. oleracea
ATTCATAACATGAAAATAAACAAATAATATTAATTTTTAGTTTTTACGGGAAAAAACCAAAAAGTCAAATATTTTAACCGAATAAACTAAAATGAATATTAATTTAAAATAACATTTATATTTTAGAAGATTAAAAACTAAAAAAAAAACTTAAAACCAAACCAATATCCAGATTAAACAGATTTAACGTCTTTTTTATTAAAAATAACGAAACTAATAATCACATACCGCGCAACGCGCGGACTATTATTGTAATGACCCCAACCCCAAACTATCCCCAAAGACCATTTTGTTTTTCTTTAAAGGAGAAAGAAAGAAAGAAAGAAAGAAATTAAGAGAGAGAGAGAGAGAGAAAGAGAGAGAGAAGAAGAAGAAGAGAGAAAGCTCACCTGAGCTCGTCGCCGGAGCCACCACACGCCAGACCGTTGAGCTCGCCACCACCATCATCCGCAACCAAAGGTACCCGGAAACCGCCATATTTTTGAGTTTAGTTTCGGCCGTTTTAGTAAATCGACCATAACTTCTTAACCGTTGCGAATCTCGTGCATCCAAGCCCATCATCGTGTTCCTCTCGTCGAGACGAAGCCGTAGACACCAACCGCGTCACGATCGGATCCTGTACGAAGCCGTACGCGCCTCCAGAAAACCGCCCTTCGCGCGCGCGT
>NW_013624462.1:0-665 GCF_000695525.1 Brassica oleracea var. oleracea
TTCTAAATTTGAATTAATGTATGCTAAACTCTCTTTCATGGTACATTAGCATCGTTCCATTTTTTTTTAGAAATTAATTTAGTAAAATTTTATATATTCCCTAAATTAGTGGACTAACCATTATCAAATCGCTATTCTCTAGAGAAATGAAGACAAAAAAGGCTTCAAACCTCTTTTACCATCATCATATATTAATACAGGAGGCAACTATGCATTAAAGCAATATTGCAATATTTTTTGAATTTTTCTCAAAATCTATGTGTTAACCCCTACGAAAATATTGAGTTTTACGTTAAACGCTATATATACTGAAGCTTATACTTTTTAGTGTTGTTTTAAAATTTCTAACCACATCTACATTTGTATTAATGTATTTTAAACTCTCTTTCGTGGTATATGAGAATCGTTATAATTTTTTTATCAATTAATTTAGGAAAAATTTATAAAACTTCTTAAATTGGTGGAATAACCACTATAAAATTGCTAATTTCTTGTATAACGGACACAACGAAGGCTCCAAACCTATTTGAACATCATGATATCTTAGTGAATGATGCAACTATGCATTAAAACAATATTTTAATTTAGTAAAACTTCATATACTCCCTAAATTAGTAAACTAACTATTATCAAATCGCTATTCTCTAGAGAAATGGAGACAACAA
>NW_013624463.1:0-665 GCF_000695525.1 Brassica oleracea var. oleracea
CCACTTTCAAATCAGGTGATCCCAGTTTTTCTATTTGGGAATATGACTACTTCTTCATCATTCTTATCAAACTAGGATGAACCGCTACATAATAAGCCTTATTTGGATACATAAAGTAGTGGAGAATCACCAGGAAATTGAATAAATCTCATAGGAGTTAGGATGAAGAAGCTATCCCACATTCAAATAAGGTGATCCCAGTTTTCCTGTTTGGGAATATGACAACTTCTTCGTCATTCTTATCAAACCAGGATGAACCACTATATAAGAAGCTTGACTTGGATACATAAAGTAGTGGAGAATCACCAGGAAGTTGAATAAATCTCATAGGAGTTAGGATAAAGAATCTGTCTCACTTTCAAATCAGGTGATCCCAGTTTTCCTGTTTGGGAATATGACAACTTCTTCGTCATTCTTATCAACCCAGTATGAACCGGGATGTTAGAAGCTTGATATGGATACATAACGTAGTGGAGAATCACCAGGAAGTTGAATAATCTCATAGGAGTTAGGATAAAGTATCTATCCCACTTTCAAATCAGGTGATCCCAGTTTTCCTGTTTGGGAATATGACAACTTCTTCGTCATTCTTATCAACCCAGTATGAACCGGGATGTTAGAAGCTTGATATGGATACATAACGTAGTGGAGAATCACCAGGAAGT
>NW_013624464.1:0-442 GCF_000695525.1 Brassica oleracea var. oleracea
ATACTCGGAACACCATGGCTGCATTCCATGAAAGCCGTCCCTTCGACCTATCATTAATGCGTCAAATTTCCCAGAAAAGACGGCAAAACTCAGACGATTCGGGGAGATCAACAAGCCGCGAGAGAACTACTGATCGCAACTGTAAAGATGCAGCAACAAGCTTCCCTTGTCAACTCCGCAGCAACAAGCTTCCCTTGACAACTCCGTCAGTAAACCACTCAACAAGATATACCCCCAGAAGGAGGAAGTTCGCGAAGTCGCAATTGATGAATCCGACCCGACGAAAATCATCCGAGTTGGCGTCTACCTGTCCGATGACGTATGTTCAAGGATCATCTCTTACATCAAAGACAACGCCTCGACGTTCGCCTGGAAGACTTCCGACATGAAGGGGATCGACCCCGCAGTTACCTCCCATGAACTGCACGTCGACCCGACGTTC
>NW_013624464.1:478-665 GCF_000695525.1 Brassica oleracea var. oleracea
GAAAACTCCGTCCAGAACGATCTAAAGCCGTAAACGAAGAAGTCGACAGGCTCCTCGACGCGGGTTTCATAACCGAAGTCCGATACCCCGAATGGTTGGCTAGCTCGGTTGTCGTCAAAAAGAAAAATGGCAAATGGCGGATATGCGTCGACTTCACGGACCTCAACAAGGCGTGCCCAAAGGACAG
>NW_013624465.1:0-190 GCF_000695525.1 Brassica oleracea var. oleracea
GATACATGTCCATACCAAAAACGGCTTGGCCGAAATCTTTTAAAACGTAAATAGCTGATTAATAGATCATAACTTATGAGGTCAAAACTCTCATTCACAGCTTGGGCCACACGAAATTTACATGCACCTAAGTTAATACGCATCAGGCCATTCAGTGAGCATAGATATCCCCTATCACAATTATTAACGG
>NW_013624465.1:401-665 GCF_000695525.1 Brassica oleracea var. oleracea
GATTATTTTAAGACCAGGAGGAGAAAAATAATAAAACTGGTAAAAGAATGCTAAAAGAAATAGAATGAAATCAACCATCAATTTCTTGGCAAGATCCTCAGACTAAAGAATGTGAAATAGACGTCCAAAGATTATACATTTTCAAAGCTAGCTGATCAAATGCCAGACACATTTGCTGACCCGAAAAAGAATGACTAAGTCCAAGAAGAGACACAGTCACTACAAGAAATATGGCCTTTTATAGCATAGCGGGATAGCACGGAT
>NW_013624466.1:0-664 GCF_000695525.1 Brassica oleracea var. oleracea
GAGATAATGGTGCGTATAATCATTAATCTCGCAGAATCCATCATACCCCCTCTGAGATCACGTTTTATTTTTCTAGCGATTTCGGTGGAACTGAACCTTCTATGGGCCATCAGCTAATGGGATGATTGGACCACTGTCCGGACCTGATTAATGATTCAAGGTATTGGGTCCGTTCTCATACCATGATAAGTTTCTTGAGCTTCCAAATTAAAACCAATTGGCAATTAGAGGATTGACCCAAGTTTCTTATATATTTCTCAAGTCCCTTTTATATTTCCGACGTGAGATCTTCTCTCCAATATTTAGCTTGTATCAACATATGCTATATTTATATAAATGCAATGTTTGATTTACAATGTAAAGTTTAAAGTTTACTAAATAGTAAACAGAAAGCTTAACTGAAACAATTGAGCTGAGCTGTTCGAATTTTTTATTTTATTGAAAATTAAAACATTCATCAAATCAAGAATCTACCAGCGGATGAAACGCAAAGATATTCTTCACGCACATTTTAAACGTACATGTTCCTAACGTAAAATTACTAAATTGATAGCCGCTATATGAGCAGCTCAAGTTTAATCTGTTAAAACGCTTTCCCAGATAAAACAAATATTTTGTTTAGTATCTATCACCCACTTCTTCACAAATAAATAAATAGTATAAC
>NW_013624467.1:0-664 GCF_000695525.1 Brassica oleracea var. oleracea
ATGTGTGAATTCTTGTCAGCCCCGGTAGTGTGTTTGTTTCCAGTGATGAACTTCCAAAGCTCCGTGGGAAGGTTCTCACACTTGGGTAGGGAGTGGTCTTCTAGGTCTTGGAACCCCATGACTCTCCCAATGTCCTTGAAGTTCATGTTGTATTCTCGTCCATTGACCTTGAAACTGATTTTGCCCCATCCTTGCGTCACATGCGCGGTGACGTGGTAAGTGACCGCAAGAGAAGATAAGAACTGACAAGTGACATCCTTGTAGAAAGGATATGCCATGGTGAGAAGTTTTGGCATCTTCAAATGTCCTAGCATCTCTTCAATGTCAGATTCAAGACCCAACTCCTTCAGCAGATCAAGGTCGGCGAACCTGGTTGGAGTCCAAGTGACCTCATTCTTCAAGTGATCATATAGCTCCTCCACAGATGGAGTTTTCACCCTATCCCGATCAACCGCAACCCCTTTGCCTTTGGACATCTTGGCTTTCTTCGTAGGTGCCTGCTCATCAGCACTCTCAGTTTCACTTTCCTCATGGATGGGAACTGCTACACTTTTCTCTGCCTCTTCTCCTGTTCTTTCGATTTCCATGCAGCCAAAGTCTGCTGTCGAACAGTCTTTTGCGTCCCTGAGCCAGTTGGCTCGCAGGGCAAAGCTTTTCCTCTTAG
>NW_013624468.1:0-664 GCF_000695525.1 Brassica oleracea var. oleracea
TATCTGAATGGAATGAAGTGTTGTAGCTCAATTCTGCCCAAGGTAAGTACTTAACCCACACCCTGGGCTTCTCACTCGCATAACACCTGAGATACGTTTCCATTCCCCTGTTTGTCACCTCAGTCTGCCCATCTGACTGTGGGTGATAAGCTGTGCTGAGGTTAAGAGTGGTCCTTGATAGTCTGAATAACTCCCTCCAGAATGCACTAGTTAACACCCGATCTCGATCTGATACTATGGTTCTAGGGAACCCGTGCAGCCTCACAATCTCTTGCACAAACTTCACTGCTACATCAACTGCCCCAAAGGGGTGCTTCAATCCAATAAAATGTGCGTATTTGGTCAGCCTGTCCACCACCACCAAGATTGCGCTAATACCTTCTGATTTTGGTAATCCTTCCACAAAATCAAGAGATATGTCTTCCCATACCTTCTCAGGCACTGGCAGTGGCTGAAGCAACCCGCTGGGAGAGAGCGTGGAGTATTTGTGGCGTTGGCATACATGACAAGCGGCTGCGTATCTCCGTATATCACTCATCAATCCCTCCCAAAAGAACACCTCAACAATCCTTTTCTGTGTTTTGAGTACTCCTCCATGACCTCCTAATTGGCTATTATGGAACTCCCGCATGAACACCCCTGTTAGCGCAGATTGTCGTGGAAC
>NW_013624469.1:0-664 GCF_000695525.1 Brassica oleracea var. oleracea
GTTCAAACCAACTTTCATAAACTAAGCTTAGACTCCATCAAAAGAGTAATCGTTCAACATGTAATATAACAGAGCTAGACTAGCTAAAGAAACTGCTGCATCACATGCAAAGCAGGTAACATAAACATAGATATAAGCAAACATAACACACAAGCAACTTAAGAGTGAACCCCTAGTGCTAATCGGTGAGATGACGCCACGGGAATCAGAAGCCACACTCGGTGAGCTGCTACCCGAACATGCTGCCGCAACAAATGCATAGAAAGCAGCAAGAAGCTTGGCTACAAAGGTGATCATGCATCTTTTTGATGAGCCTTGGAATTGTGAGGAGATCCTCAACCATAAAAGGGTGTGGAGTTGCAAGAACCACCACGGACAGACAAACAAGTCTGAAAGTAAAGAGCCAAGGTTGGCTTTTTTGAATCCATCTCCTATCTTTCTGAGTAGTAGTATACCTGAAACGTCAGAGAACACTACCAACATACAAAAATATTGTATTGAGGGAAAATAGAGATTCTGAACAACAACCTCATACTGAGGTAAAAGAACCTCATACTGAGGTAAGGTAAGGCAAACCAAGTGCCTAAACTCTTCATACTGAGTTAAACAATGACTAACAGGAAGCTTAAAATCCTCATACTGAGGTAATTGTTGTGACTGGTTC
>NW_013624470.1:0-664 GCF_000695525.1 Brassica oleracea var. oleracea
CTGTGTTTATCCGGTTCATTTATACCCCGGACATTCCAAAAAAAGAGCTTTGTACTCATAGGGAAGGGACAGGAGGATCACCAGAGCCTGGAAAATCCTTAGTAGCCAAAAAATTGGGAGAGTGAGGGGGGATAAGGGGGTCCGATACAGGGGGTAAGGAGGAAAACGAAGTAGAGGGTATTAAAGAATTTAGGATTGAAAAAGAGTTCGACAAGGGGGTATTACATAGGGTGGAAAAACTTGGTACATGATTGAGAAAGGGGTTTGGGTTAGAGGAAGAGGGAGGAGGGGAGGATAGGGTAGGGGAGGATCTGGAACGCTTAAGGGAGGGTCGAGGAGTAGGGTCAGGGGACGAGAAAGAGACCTCCATAGGAGAAGGGGTAACAGGGGGAGGGTTATGAGCAGGAGTGGCAGTAGGAGGAGGGGAAAAGGAAGGCAGAGGAGCAGTGGGGGGACCAGAGAGGCCCACTTGCTCAGCCACAGAAGGTTGGGAGTCACATCGAACCACAGGTTTATTGACAGGTTGGTAAATCTTGGCATTTTTCTTCTTCGCAGATTTTGGTATTGCAGAGTTAGTGCCAGGGCCTGATTCTTTAGCAGTCTCTTTTTCAGGTGGAGAGTAATGGAGGCAATTCTTCATAATATGGCCCAGCTCTTTGCAATG
>NW_013624471.1:0-664 GCF_000695525.1 Brassica oleracea var. oleracea
CTGTATTTCCTCGTTAATTTGCGTGGGCCTTGCGACGAAACGAAAGATGGGCCTCTGTCTTTCCTCGTCATTTTGTGACGAATCTTCGACGAAACCTAATCCTATATATAGGCGAAACCGCAGCCCTCTTCATTTCCTCTCTATTTCCTCTCTACAGCCTCTCTATTTCCTCTCGCCATGGTAAGTCTCTCATTCCTCTCTAAGTAGTTTAGGGAATTTAGATTAGGTGGTTAGTTTAGGGAATTTAGTTTAGGAAATTAGTTTAGAAAATTTAGGTTTCGTAATTTTATTAATTACGTTGTTAATACTGTTCATAATTTTTTTTTTTACTATTGATTTTAATTTAGAAATTTAAATTTTGCAGACTATTCGCAAGCACCAGCGTACTGCTCACTACTCGCAGATGTTCGGTCAACCGGGTAGTCGGTTAGACCCGCCTTCACTTCCCGGTTCTTCTTCAGCTCCCGGTTCTTCGGGTCAGCAGGAGACCGTCCCCGAGACTCAATCTTCTCAGAGAGTCTCGCCTTCTTCTACGGCATCGCCATCAGTTCCTCATGTGCCTCCTCCGATAGCTCCTCCTCCGATGCCAGCTCCTCATGTGCCTCCTCAGATGCCTTGCCAATCAGGTTCATGCTGATTTGATGGTGCCACCGAGTTGTCCTTA
>NW_013624472.1:0-407 GCF_000695525.1 Brassica oleracea var. oleracea
ATCCAGATTCAGATTCATCTGGTGATGATGACTCGGAAACAGACTAGGATTGATTTTTTTTCTTTTTTTTAAGAAATACCGAGGAAATTCCGAGGAACACTTGATATAACCTCTTTCCTCGGATATTAGTTATTTGGTTTATCTAGCAAGGCAAAGCTGAATACGAATTAAAAACTACTCAAAACACAACCAAATAAAACGAAGAAACCATGTAAAAGAAATACGAACTCATAATTAAGAAAAAAAATAAAAAAAAAAAACTAAGTTCAAAATTAACAGAATTACGGGTTTTGCCTTATAATTCTGTTTCCCGCACACGCATCGATCGATACGTTTTTGAACAAATGCATATCGAGCGATCACATTCTTACGGTCCGGTCCATCTTAGTGATCGATCGATGCGTTTT
>NW_013624472.1:442-664 GCF_000695525.1 Brassica oleracea var. oleracea
ATCGATCGATGCGTTTTTGTATATATACACATCGATCGATTTGTTTATAAAAAAACGTACGAGATTTTCCGAGGACATTCCGAGGAAAGCTTGAGATTCTCGATCGATCGATGGGATAGTCTGATCGATCGATCACATTGTTACGCTTTGGTCCATCTATGTGATCGATCGATGTGTTTTTGTATATATACACATCGATCGATCCGTTTAAAAAAAACGCAC
>NW_013624473.1:0-664 GCF_000695525.1 Brassica oleracea var. oleracea
ACTATATTTTATAGTTGAATTTGCTCCAATGGTTCCCTTTATAATAGTGTTACTCTAAAATATAGTGAAATATAGAGTATTGTTGCTTTTTCACTCCAAATATAGAGTAAAAAAAACAATATTACTCTATATTCCACTCGATTATAGAGTGAACTATTGGAGCAAATCTAACTATATAATAGAGTTACTCTATTTTGGAGTGGAATATAGATAGAATTATTGTATACCATTGGAGATGGTCTAGATACGACTTGGTGTGACTGATTTTCTTTTATACTTGCCAAAAAAAATTGTTTATACATACATTAAAAAAAACGACTGAAAGTTTTAAATGTTCTTTCATATTGGGCGTTTGAATCGATGGACTGAGTAACTTAATTATGTTCTGGACCAGACATGTCCTCACGGCTAAGACTATCTCCAACCTACCCCTATTTCTATCTCTATATTTTCTCTTAAAATAGAGAAACTCTATTATAGAGGTGAAAATGCTCCAATGTATGCCTCTATAATAGAGTTTATCTATTTATAGGGGAAAATATAGAGATATGATATTTCTATCTCTAAATATAGAGGCAAAAAATAACTTCCCTCTATATTTTCTTCTAAAATAGAGGAACTTTATTATAGAGGCATACATTGGAGCATTTTCACCTCTATAATA
>NW_013624474.1:0-664 GCF_000695525.1 Brassica oleracea var. oleracea
GTAGGAGAAAAGTTAGAAGCAGTGCTTGAACATTTGTCTAATCATGCGCAATGCTTTAGCATCCTTTGACATTGTTGCAGGCTTCTTCTTCTTCAGTGGCCTCCGATCATCTACATCAGGTTGTGGAGGTCTATTGGGCGCTGTTTACTCATCATCTGCGAAAGTTAGTTCATAGATTAGTGTCTTTGCTAGTTTTTTTGTTCTTGTCTAAAAAGGAGATGAGAGAAAAAATCATGATACCTGGTGTTTTGAGGTAGACGTTGATTGTTTTGGGATCATTCGGGATGGAATTCATCAAATGGTTAACGCAGATCACCAACTCGATAGATCTCTTTGGGCTTCGTAGGAAGGAAAATGCAGAAAAAATCAATCATACCTGTTCGTCGAGGATGAGCAGCTCCCTCTCCAATTGAAGATAGAAGATAAACTGAGAGCGTCTGTGAAGATCCATCCGGCTATCAACCTTCTCCAATATATAAGGGTTGAAGTGAATTTTTCGGTTTCATTGTATCAGAAGGGAGAAGGAGAGTTTAAGATCGTAAATGGCTTTAATGAAAAAAAAACATTTATTGTAAAATTTAAGAGAAAAGAATTACTAATAGATATGAAAAGAGTTAGAAGGTAAAGAGTTGATTAAGACTCGTTTTTTCACAGGATTAGGAAA
>NW_013624475.1:0-664 GCF_000695525.1 Brassica oleracea var. oleracea
CCTTAACTCCAAGACGAACTACGAAAGGCTTGATCCCTTCACCAAGGTTACGTAGGCAGCCGTCATAAGGCGCAGCCCCAATCGTATCGCGTTCTACTTTTAGAAGAGCGAGAAGACCACTTACCACAGACCTTTTCGAACATAAATTCCGCCTAACTCACCTAACTTGCCTAACTTGCCAAGCCACTCGCTAGAACCTCACGCTTGAAGCTCATGGTTCTAACAAGCTGGGGGGCTAACTGTTGGGGTCAAAATCGGTCACGACGGAATCAATGTCTGAAAGTCCGTAAAAATCGGCATGAACGTTTTTACGAAAAATAAATCTTCGGAAATGATTTATTCTTACGAAGAGCCCTGTGGAAGAAACACGAGATATCGGAGAAAAGCCCAAAAAATGTAGCACGGTCGCTACGTAGCGACCGAGCACACGTCCCGCTCGGTCGCTACATAGCAAACGAGCTCTCGCTACGTAGCAAACGAGCTCGAGCCAAGCTCGATCGCTACGTAGCGACCGAACGTCCATCCCGCCCAGTCGCTACGTAGCGACCGAGCTCAAGCCAAGCTCGGTCGCTACGTAGCGACTGAGTGTCCGTCTTGCTCGGTCGCTACTTAGCGAGTGAGCTCGAGCCAAGCTCGGTCGCTACGTAGCGACCGAGCTCTTCCG
>NW_013624476.1:0-664 GCF_000695525.1 Brassica oleracea var. oleracea
TGAGAACAATCCACAAAAGTGAATAATTCCTTGGAAGGCTCCACCTGAAGACCCAGATGGTATGTCATAATCCTAGGTAGGATACTGACTGATGCTCCTGTGTCGCACAAGGCATGTGGGAATTCAATACCCTTCACCGTGCAAGGTATTGCAAATTGCCCAGGATCACTCTTCTTCTTCAATGTAACCCTCTTCCTCATCTGCTCTCTAGCTTCACAAAACATTCTCCTAATGTCGTCTTCTGTCTCTCTGGTTTCTCTGAAGAACATCCACAATCTGTGGGTATAATAAGCCTCATGGAATGGCTTTTCTACAGGAATCCTGAAGACTCTTTTTTAGAAACTTTCATTTCCTATTCATTAGCCCCCCTCTTGAGATGTTTCACTACTTTTTCCTTTCTTTTCCTTAGGGTTCTTCCCGTAGGAACCCTATCNTAGGAACCCTATCAACCTCCATAGAATCTATTCCATCATCTAAAGGTGTCCTGACGGCCTCTGGTGGGTTTTCTGATGGTTTGGGTTTGGGCCTGAGTGCACTAAGACGTGCAACATCTATCTTCGGCATCTGCACTCGGTACGTAATAGGTGTTCGTCGATCAATGGGCGCTGGTGGTTGTCGGTCGATGACGGTTTCCTCATGTCGATCGATGAAGGTTTCCTGATGT
>NW_013624477.1:0-664 GCF_000695525.1 Brassica oleracea var. oleracea
TTAAATTTGTGTTAATAACTATTACCATAATTTTATAGTAATAGAGATCCTTAATTTGTACAACACTTGAACTTTAATTAAATAACAATTAATCGCAATTCAGACATCTTATTTTCTAAGTCTTCTTTTGATCTATTTGCTTTATTTTAGTCTTCACTAAATTAATATGAAGATTATAAATTTGATGGACAATAATTAATGAAAAAATTTCACAACTTTTTTCTTATCTGTAAACATACAGAGTTTCGTATTCAATTGAAAAAACATGACTTTAATGAACACTAAATATGGAAGTGGAAAAATTTTTCTTTCGTGTTTCTGTTTTGTTTCATTTTTTTATTTTCAAAATTTTAAGCTTTGATTTTAGTTATAGATTTGATTATTTTATTTGATGGCAGAAGCATTTTTATTTTTTTGTTCATTTATTTGAACATGTAATATATTTTTAATAAATAACTGTGTTGACAATATGACTCTAAAATTCATATAATATGATCTCAAACTAAATAATTATGTTTTTTGGTATAAAACCGAATAAACCGAAAACTGAAGGTATATAAACCGAACCGAACCGAAGTAAATATGGATTTAGAATGGTAGTTATATTTTACTAGCCGAAATACCGAAAACCTAAAAAAACCGAACCTAAACCGAACCGATATCC
>NW_013624478.1:0-338 GCF_000695525.1 Brassica oleracea var. oleracea
TTAATAGTTGATAATGTAAATATAATATTTAGTGGTTATTACCGCTTTGTGATTATCTCACCACTCCGGAGATGCGTAAATCATTGATGTTTCAGGATCAACCGAAATACCGGTGGATTTCATCAGAAACTTCCACATCTTGTATGATTTTTTGAATTCGTCGAGCTTATTTTTGAAAAACCCATAAGTTATATTCATGTTAAATGCAAGATTGAATTGTTCAACGATATAATCTCTGCCAAGAGCCGTAGGATCTTTCAGAGTATACTTGTTCATAGAGATTGCGTGATAAAACAATTCAATGAGTTTTTTCTCTTGTTCATATGTCCATTTGAATC
>NW_013624478.1:375-664 GCF_000695525.1 Brassica oleracea var. oleracea
AAATTAATAAAATATTTAGAATTAAAACTTACTCTTGTTCTAGTTTCATTAGAAACATTTCGGCCTCTTTGTCTGGAAGAACTTGCACTGCCTCGATGACTAGACGACATTCTGCACTATTATACAAAACTATTAGTAAAAATTTTAAAAACTAAATCATAATTACATAATCATTTTGTTTATCCTAATTGTATTAGTATTAGAATCTATATATACATATATATATATATTTTATTTTTTTTAAAAAATTATGTGTTTCAATATGGTTACTTATCAAGCATTATCTACA
>NW_013624479.1:0-664 GCF_000695525.1 Brassica oleracea var. oleracea
GCGCGCCTTAAGCGAAACTCTATCGGAAGTTTCCGACAGCTCGCATCCGAATTCCTCAAGCAATACTCTATGTTCATAGATAGAGAAACTTCCAATGTCGATCTCTGGAGTCTGTCCCAGAGGGAAGACGAACCCCTCCGCGAGTTCATCAGCCGATTCAAGTTGGTAATGTCTAGGGTCAGCGGGATAAGCGACAAGGTGGCCATCAATGCGCTCAGAAAGGTGCTCTGGTACAAGTCAAAATTCAGAAAATGGATATCCCTCGAAAAACCGCGAACAATCCAAGACGCCCTCCACAAGGCGACGGACTACATCATGATCGAGGAAGAAACGAAAATCTTATCGCAAAAACATAAGTCGGCGAGATCTTCCTCGAAAGATGTGGACCAAAAAAAAGGAAGAAGAACCCTCGTAACGACAAGTATGTCCATCACGAGGGGGAAGAACTCCAAGGAGCGCACAATTACGCGATCGCTCAGACCAGGGCCGAACCACGGGTAATACGTGGACTCCATCACGAGGAGGAAGAGCTTCAAGGTGCGCATAACTACGCAATCAACTCGGAACAAGGCAGAACCTCGGGCAATACGTGGACTCGCAATCCAGCGTGGACTCGCAACACCTTCTGCGAGTTCCACCAGTCCCGAGGACACTCCACGACTAA
>NW_013624480.1:0-664 GCF_000695525.1 Brassica oleracea var. oleracea
CTTCTTCACCATGGCGTTATGTGTAGGTACGTCTAATAGCAAGCTCTACTTCACCTTGGTAGGGTGCGTGGAGATGAGTATGTTCTTAAGTTAGGTTGATAGTTTCTTAAGAGTCAAGGAAAGAGTTAAGAGGCGAAGAGGAAAGGTAGTAACCGTTACGTAGTTATAACCTGAAAACTGTCTTTGCTATTGTTGGGTATTTACTGATTAAATATTAAAATTTAAAAGTATGTATGTGTCGTTAATGTGGGGTCGTATGTGTTTTATATAATATTTATGTTGAGACAGAGTATAATAAGAACAATTCAAAACACTCAATTCCCACTCTAAACATGGTGAAAAGAGTCATAATCTCATTATTGGGTGTAAATTTCTAAAAGTGTATTCATATTTTTAAGTCCACATGCTACTTGTTATTTATCTGTACTACTTAGCTCTTTCTGTTATTGGAATTACTTCGTTGCAATGCGGGTAAAAGTTGTGAAAGAATTTAATTACTTGTCTCATTTTTTTCCCTTTGGGTTAAATAACCACACTATAATTTAGTTCATTGTTAGTTGCAATTAACTTAATGTTATTAGTTTGTTTTTAGAGGAAACGTTGGAATGCCGTCAGACGCTGAAAACATAACTGAAAGTCTTAGACGTTTCATGGCAGCTGATGG
>NW_013624481.1:0-664 GCF_000695525.1 Brassica oleracea var. oleracea
ACAACCCCAAGAAGAGCATGGGGAGCCAGTGGTACAAGACCCAGTGGTACAAGACCTAGTGGCAGAAGACCAACAAATACAGACTTTAAGAAGAAGCACAAGAGTGAGAACACCATCTCATTGGATTGACACGAGGGTGTACTTTAACAGCAATGCGGTCGCACATCCCATACAAGCAACCTGATCAATGGTAAGCTTTCCTCCACAACACCAAGTCTTCTTAACCAATCTCGACCAAAACTTCATCCCAAAGACCTATGAATAAGCAATGGAAGATGATGAATGGAGAGAATCAGTGGGAGATGAGATGGGTGCTATGGAAAGGAATGATACATGGTTTGAATCGGAGCTACCTAAAGGCAAGAAAGCTGTGACCAGCATGCTACTCTTCACCATCAAATAACTTGCTAACGGAAAACCAGAAAGGAAGAAGACAAGGTTGGTTGCAAGAGGGTACACTCAGGTCTATGGAGAAGACTACCTAGACACCTTTGCACCAGTGGCCAAACTGCATACTATAAGGATCCTACTCTTTCTGGCCGTGAACTTAGAATGGGACTTATGGCAGATGGATTGTTGGGGTCAAAAACGGTTACGACGAAGTTAACATCCAAATTTCCGAAAAAGAAAAACGTAGAAGAATTCTTCGACAAATATACTTTCG
>NW_013624482.1:0-664 GCF_000695525.1 Brassica oleracea var. oleracea
TGAAGCCGTCGATTGCTATAGTAAATCTAGTACGTCATTCTTTTGTTTCTAAACAAAACCTTAACCATTAAATTATATCACAGACACGATTCTCACCATTAGATTTTGATTTTTTTTCCTATAATAAATTGATGATGTCATCAGTTAGATAAAAAAGATTTGCTATTATATATAGATAATAAATATATACTATTTCTAAATTCAAACCCTAAACCCTAAAACTCAATTCTAAACCCTAAATCATCAATCATAAACCATATTTTATTTTGAAATATGAACCCTAAACCCTAAACCATCAATCTTAAACCCTTTTATTTTTTGAAATACAAACCCTAAATCCTGAAACATCAATTCTAAACTCTAAACCTCGAAACATCAACTCTAAACCCTAAACCTTCAACTCTAAACCCTAAAACATCAACTCTAAACCCTAAACCCTAAAATTCAACCCTAAACCCTAAACCATCAACACTAAACCATAAATTTTCAACACTAAAACCTAAACCCTAAAAAGTAAACTCTAAACCCTAAAAAGAAAACTCTAAACCCTAAACCCTAAAAAATTGCCCCTAAACCCTAAAACATCTAACTCTAAACCCTAAACCTTCAACTTAAAACCTAAACCCTAAATCCTAAACCCTAAACCCTAAACCCTAAACCCTAA
>NW_013624483.1:0-127 GCF_000695525.1 Brassica oleracea var. oleracea
ACTAATATCCGAAGACCTCGCACTGATTTTACAGGTGAGGAGGTTTTCATTAGTCGAAAACACCAAGAGCGTGGTAAGAAGTTTTTCGATTTTGGGGAGTATACGAGTATACGTACCCACTCCCCCC
>NW_013624483.1:374-664 GCF_000695525.1 Brassica oleracea var. oleracea
GTTTCGTTCAGAGGTGTTTTGGAAAACTTTGCGAAGGACCAGATCCCCCTGATTGAACCTACGATTTCGTATGTTGGAATTATAGTATTTTGCAGCGGCGTGCTGTTAGTTTTGAATTCGGATAAGCGCTCGATCCCGGCGTTCGTTAATGAGGTCGAGATCATCCAAGAGCATAGCATCGTTGAGTTCCTCTCGTTCGGGTAATAACCTTCTTCAAACACCGGGAAATTCAACTTCCGCGGAAATCATGCATTCTGTGCCGTATACCAGAGCGAAGGGAGTTTCTCCCG
>NW_013624484.1:0-664 GCF_000695525.1 Brassica oleracea var. oleracea
CTAGCTTCTGCAGGTGCCTCTTTACGAGCTTTCTTCCGAGGTCTTGGGCTGTATTCCTTCACTACCTTTTTCTTTGCTGGACTCACAACCGCCGGCTTTGTATTGACCCAAGTACCGGTGACTTCCCAGCAATCCATGGTCCACTTCCACGGTTTCTTCACAAAGATGAGTTTAATTATGTTCTCCGCGAGCGTGTCCTCAACATCAAACTCCCATTTTGGAAACATTTCACCAATGTCCTTCGGAACAAAGTTGATCACCCTAGTCTACAGTAAATAGAAGATATGAACTTAGATATTTGATGGATTAAGAAAGATGGAAAGAAAAGACTTCACAAACGACTTATAATTAAGTCGTCTGGAAAGTCTTCACTCTGGACGACTTAGTAAACGACTTATAATTAAGTCGTCTGGAAAGTCTTCCAGCTGGAAACCTTAGTAGAAGACTCATAATTAAGTAGTCTGGATAGTCTTCCCAGACGACTTAATTATAAGGCTTCTACTAAGTCATCCAGCTGGAAGACTTTCCAGACGACTTAATTATAAGTCGTTTATAAGTCTTCTACTAAGTCATCTAATTGGAAGACTTATCAGACGACTTAATTATAAGTTTTATGTGAAGTCGTCCATATTGAAGTAAATACCTGACTGAGGATAGCCTATTT
>NW_013624485.1:0-663 GCF_000695525.1 Brassica oleracea var. oleracea
TTTTTTTTTGAAAAATATTGGTCTAAAGAGTAGGCCTGCTTCGGACCGCGTAGGGCATCACCGATTTTATGTTATAATTTTAGTTGTATATACAACATTACGGAAAAATATATGAATAATAATAAGGGAATAATTATTTATTAAGCGTAGACGATTATGCAAAATTTTAAAATGTCAGAGAGATAAAAGAAATGTCATTACTAAGCTAAGAAGACCGACCATATATGTCTTTTTAAGACCATGTATGTTTGTAATATAAATCTCTTTATATTACCTTTGTGGGTTAGCTGCAATGATCTTGAGCTTTTCCGGATCATGGATTGCCTTCCCAACCATCTTATTATCCGGCATTGCAGCCCACGTATCAGCCAAGCCAAAGAGGAGACCGTAGGCGAAAAGGTGAGTCTTGCTTGGCTTCATATCCTCCGGGATAACAAAGAGAGGAGCGGAAAAGATCAAACCGGTCCAAGTATCAGGTTCGGATTGAAAGTACATGAGAAGTGTGGCAAGACCTCCCATAGATTCACCAAAGAGGAAAGCAGGAAGATGCTTATACGGTTCACTGTCACGAACATGCTTAAAGAAACACAATGATGTTGCTGCAACTTTCTCCATATCACCTGACAAAACCAAACAAAAGGCCGTGTCCTAAGGTCTTTACTC
>NW_013624486.1:0-663 GCF_000695525.1 Brassica oleracea var. oleracea
CAAATTAAATCAAACACCCGCACGGGGGTGCGGGTCAAGTTCTAGTTATAATTAAAAAACTACATGATGATAGAAGGAAAGAAAAGTAGACAATGAAAATTTATCTAATAATTAATTTAAGTAAAATAAATAAAAATAGATTTCATAGAAGAAAATTAATTTATTTTAGAATTCACTATTTTTAATAAAAATATTTATTGGTTAAAACGGGTAAAAAGGGTTCAAGTTTAATTTAAAATTATTTATAAAGATTTAAACTATTATTTATTCTTTCATAATTAAACTTGATTATTTTAAAAATTAGTTATTGTATCGAGTAAAATATTTTAAAATTAAATTAAATATATTATATCAAACTGTATATAATTTTCAAATATTGTACATATACTTATATATATATATATAAATTATTTAATTTGATTGAAGTGTATAAAAGTTAGAAATAAAAGTCAAATACAATAAATTGATACTAAATACTATCAATCTAAATACTATAACATATTAAAATGGAAAATATAATTATCGGATAGCAAATTGGGTGTAATAACTGTGGTGTCTTAAAAAGCTACATTAATTTTAACAAATATAAATTACTTATTAGGGCTTTTTGCAAAATTGACTCAAAACTTGGAGTCAAACAGAAAACTAACCTTTTCTTTTGAC
>NW_013624487.1:0-663 GCF_000695525.1 Brassica oleracea var. oleracea
CAAAATAATGATTCAAGCAATATTACCACTTGACTCAGTAATTGAGTTTAATCCAGACAACGGATGATTAAGAACTTCAGATTGAGGCGTAGTTGGTGAACTCTGACGTGTGTTGGTCACATCAGCCAAGACCCTACTGAAAACACTTTTCAAAGGCAACATACCAGATTTATTCCCCCGAACTTGAGGAGTATTATTAACTTCAGAGTCTGTTAAGAAAGCAGTATTTCTCTTCCCTTTCTGAACCGATGATTCAGTCGGATATATCTGATTTTCATCACTGTTATCGTCAGTCATAGGAGCTTACTCTGTGTCGTCAAATCCTTGAAAGCATAATAATGGATGAAACCTAATTCTTTGATTTTTGTGAAAATTATTAAAAACACGCCTCAGATTAAATATTATTTTTCCATTTAATAGAATAGATTCTAACTTCCAACTTTTTAGGACCGGTGTTTTATAACTTTTTACTTTTGAGTCGGATTTTCAATATTCTTAAAGTAATTCTTTATTTTCTTAAAATTGACCTAATGTAGTAAAGTTGACATGTATTAAAATGTTAACATATATACAATGTGTAGAAATAATATCAACTTAAATATTCATTGTTGATTGTTTTACAGCTAATTTATATTATCTTATATTTACATAATAAAAAAAAAA
>NW_013624488.1:0-663 GCF_000695525.1 Brassica oleracea var. oleracea
TTCCCTTCAAGCGCACATCCATCATACTTCAAACCTTCTCTCCCAAAAAGAATCTCATCTGACCATTCACTAGAAAACATCATCTTAGGATCTAACTTGTTCTTCACTTCCAAGAACTTGTCAAAGTTAGGTCCATACTTTTGCTTCACGCCAAAGAAACCCACTTTCCTATTCTTCCCCCAATGCGGCTTTGCCCCGTATTTGGAAAACGCCATCTGCTCCATCTCCTCCATCACATCTTGGTTTAACCTCGGGGTCAACACATCGTCAGCTCGGTAATAGTTAAAGTCAATGACCACAGAGTCCTCTCCCTGGCCGAGATAAGCCTTTGAGCCCTTGATGAAACGTATGAGGATACCATTGTAGATGTCGATGCCGCACAGTCTTTCTGGTTTCATGTCTCGTAGCTTCTTCACGTCGAGGATAAAGTCTCTAAACCGAGGTAATGGGAATATAGCAGTTGTCTCGTAGAAGAACAGACCATTGTATCTCGGATCCCAAGAGCATGAGACATCAATTCTAAGGGAGGATGAGTAAAGACAAGACCCTGATGTCTGAATCTTTCCTTGGTTACCGATAACCGGATACCCGGTAAAGAGTAAACCATTGTTCTTTAAACCGTTCCCAGTTAATTTCTTGTAAGCCAACGTAGTATCAGCCGTC
>NW_013624489.1:0-663 GCF_000695525.1 Brassica oleracea var. oleracea
TTTACCTCAATTTCCTTAATTCATAACCAATCACAATTATTTATTGCCTTCGTGTATACGTGTACATAAGCCTCAATTATGGCTAAGTTCGGCAAGATACAAAACTTTCAATTTGTAAGAACATTCTCATTCCATCATTTTAGGTGATGAGAAACTTAATCATTTTTTATTTATTTTCTTTCATTCAGAATGATATTATTCAGTAGTTATACGAAGAGAACTTTGTGGGTGTTATTGGTTGGTGTATTTCGATGGATTTTAAAATATGTACTGAAATCATGTGTTATTGACTTTATAAATACTGTATGGATTTCTAAATATGTACTGAAATCATGTGTTATTGCTTTTACTTGGATTTATAAATACTGTATGGATTTCTAGATCAATCAAAATATATAAACCAATAACACTTCCTTAGAAATCCATACAATATTTATAAATTCAAATAAAATATACAAATTTCCAAATTATCTCGGATTAGTATTTATAAATTCGGAGGTTTTCTCTCTGATTTGAGTCTTTATATTTTTAACAAAGAAATTCATGCAAATCCATTCAAATCCATTCAAATCCATTATGAAATCAAATCTATTAGTAAATTTGTATAATTGAATAACACTTGATTTGAATTAGAATTTATGAATCATTAAACCAATAACACAT
>NW_013624490.1:0-663 GCF_000695525.1 Brassica oleracea var. oleracea
CCTTGTCGATTATATCCTCAATGACAGTATCCTTCAAGTTCATTCCAAATTCAGCAAGCGTAGCGACAACCATCGGAAAATAGAACTGTATCAACAAAGATCAAGGCGCGGGTCAACGCCTTGCTTCACCGATTTAGTCAACCGTGGTCAACCTCCGAATTAGAAGGCTAGGCGACCGCGTTTTCGAACAAGGTTTATAATAATGAAGGCCCTAATAACAATGTGTCACACGTCCGGTTTGTAGAGCATGTGTCAGTCATGTGATGTATTATACGCCGCTGTTTTAATCGTTATTCTATTTAACCGGTAAAGAAGCTTCAATTAAACCGGGAACCACCATTTTGTAATATTCATTATTGGAAAGTACACTTGATCAAATAACTTTAAGATAGTGAAGTGTTACAAAGAATGCACTATAAATAGGATTAAAACAATCTTAATCATTTCAACATTTCTAATTATAAACAGCTATCTAAGTTTTAACCAAACAGAACTCCAAAACATAGATAGATTAACTAATAGTCAGTCATATATGGTAAATTCAAACAAAAGAAGATAAAAATACAGATTTACGGCATTCATTTAGAACAAAAATTTATAGGTTCAAATTTTGACAATCCCCTATATATTAATAGAGAAACATTTAAAAAGTTATAACATGTA
>NW_013624491.1:0-663 GCF_000695525.1 Brassica oleracea var. oleracea
ATACATTGTTATGTGTTGATGTTGTTTACTTGTTCTGTTTTGTGTTTGTAGTGATCATCATCTACTGTTGGAATTTTACATCAGCTACTGCCTACTGCTTTTTGAACATTATATATGGCTCTTATTCAGCTTTCTCATGGAACCCACACGTAAGTTATTCTAGTTTCATATTAAAAGTTCTATACTTTTGTGTTTTATTTGAAAATTTATTAAATAGTTCACAAGAAATGAGCTTGTAACTACGAATATATTCACTTTTTAGTCAAATGTTGTTCCCTCCTTATATTTCATTTGCCGCTGCACTTTAGTTTGTTTAAAGAATATTATGCTAAAAAGATATGGATATACCAATATCGGGAGGTTTAGATTTTGTTGTTTTCATATGTATATATATATATATACAGCCTATACGGTGTTTTTAACAATCCAGTAAACTAGTAAACTTCTGCATCGCAGTTCTTTGAAAGCAACTCATCTCCAGATGGCAAATGAGGGTGAAAATCATGGAGCAGACCAACCTATGAATGTCTTAGGTGTTCTTAATCCTTCCAGTGTGAGTGGATCATTGTGGTAAAAAGAAACATATATATATATATATTATATATATGAACCTCACGTTATTGTTTTAGTTGCGTTATATTTTTATTTTCCTTTTCTAGGTTC
>NW_013624492.1:0-663 GCF_000695525.1 Brassica oleracea var. oleracea
GACCTTCTTGCATAAGAACAACGCCAATACTCGTACCACTTGCATCTGTTTCCACCACAAAAGGTTTGTCAAACCGAGGTAATGCTAACACCGGTGCGTTACATAAAGCATTTTTAACCCTCCAAATGCATCCTCTGTTTCAGAAGACCATAAGAATGCTTATTTCTTCGTTAGTGTAGTCAAAGGCCTGGCAATTGTTCCAAAGTCTTTAAAAAATCTATGGTAGTAACCAGCTAAACCAAGAAACCTCGGAGTTGCTTCACGTTAATTGGTTGAGGCCACTCAGCAACTGCTTTGATCTTGTTAGGATCTGTTGAAATGCCTTTCTTCTCAATGTAATGACCAAGATACTCCACTTTCTCAGTTCCAAATTCACATTTACTCTCCTTAACAAACAAGTTGTTACTTCTCATAACTTCAAATACTATCCTGAGATGTCCTTCATGTGCCTCCAAGGAATCACTATACACAAGGATATCATCAAAGAATATCAATACAAACTTCCTCAAGAACTTCCTGAAGACAAAGTTCATTAGACTTTGAAACGTTGCAGGTCCATTCGTGAGGCCGAAGGGCATCACCAAATACTCATAGTGATCACTATGAGTTTTGAATGCAGTCTTGTGTATATCATCAATGTTCATTCTCACCTGATGATAGCCT
>NW_013624493.1:0-663 GCF_000695525.1 Brassica oleracea var. oleracea
TCAAACAAACTTTTGTGATGGAGTTAGAAATCTAAAAAAAAAAAAGAGCACAATACAAAACCAAAGAAACCTTTCCAAACACTTAAAAATTAGACTATTTGATTGGTTTTTTAATAGGGAACACCCAAAAGAATATTTAAATTTTACAACCTGCACAGTTGTACTAGTTATACTAGTCGAACCTATTTGAGTTTTACGAGTTGTACCAGTAAGATAACACAAACATAATGCATAAATAAAGTTCCACAACACATAAATAAATTCTACAACACAAATAAGTTCCACAGCACACAAATAAATTCTACAACACAAATGAGACTCATTCATCATTTTTTTCGTTACCACTTCCTTCGTTGTCACCTCCTTCGTTCCCATTTCCACTGCTGTCACTGCTGTCACTACCACTGCTATCACTGTCACTGCCATCACTGCCACTTTCTTCGTTTTCACCAATCAATGGTGGAAACTTCTTCTTTCTCTTCCTCCGATATTCTCCGGCAGATGGGAATCTAGTAACTTGTAGTCTTCTTTTTTTTTTCTCCACATACGGAGGGAGGACAACCTGATATCGGATTTCCTCAGGAATTTCAGAACTTTCCCATGTTGAATGATGAGCCACTGGATATATTGTCCTGTAATATGCCAAAGTCCACTGCTCCATCC
>NW_013624494.1:0-663 GCF_000695525.1 Brassica oleracea var. oleracea
AAGAACATGATTAAATTATATCCGTTGACCTAATTCATATTAGGATTGGGTTCAGAAAATGTATCACTTGGTTTAGAAAAACTGGGTTTGAAGATGATTTCACTACATTATAGTATTCTCTCAGAACATAATTTATTATGGTTATAAACAAAATTCTTTTCCAAAACTTAAAAAGCAGAGGAGGCTTGTCATAAAGCTCATACAAAGCAACAATAACTACATTGAAGACCACCACTGTGTTGGCATAAATCAAGTTATTATTCAGAACATATCGTGTTTAAAAAAACATAACTGTCGCAAAAGGTTAAGTAATGGTGGAATACAGAAAAAGAAACTACACCTTTGGTGAGAGTATCAAGAACTCCACTCCACTGGACTCGATACTTCGTGAAAACTTCTTTCTTGGCTTCCTTCTCTGACTCAAACATACCAAAATTCAGAATCTAATGAAACAGTAATGGGCATCACCAGATCCTGTGAAGAAACGAAGATGGAAATAGAATAGTTTATACATATTATTCTTTCTTTATTTCATTCAGACAGAATGGAAAGCAATATATATATACCAAAAAAAATTTGATCTTTGATTTAATCTCTTATCTTGATGCATGGGAAACTTCGGCCTATTTAGAGACTTGAAGGGTTAAAGAAAACAAAGCATTC
>NW_013624495.1:0-663 GCF_000695525.1 Brassica oleracea var. oleracea
GCCGGGCAAAACAAGGAAAGTGGCGAAGCAAAGCAAAAAGCAGGGAGAGTTGCAGATAAAAGGAGGAGCTCCGGGGACGCCAACATCTTCTGATAACACACCGATTGTCAACATGATTCCCCCACGTGCGCGACGTAGGATGGATTTTCGGGGCCCGTCCAACCCCGTTCCTTAGCAATACTAAGCTGGAACTGTCAGGGGTTGGGGAATCCCCGGACAGTTCGAAGATTGAAGGAGATATCAAAGAATTTCGATCCGGATATCATCTTCTTAATGGAAACGAAAAATCCCGATGAAGTAGTGCTTAAGAAAGTATAGCAGTTGAGATATGACTGCCATCGTTTGGTACCCCCAACGGGTCATGGGGCAGGTGGACTCGGATTATTCTGGAAGCAGGGACTAGACCTTCAAATTGTAGCAGCAAATGCCAATGTAATAGATACATTCATTCAATTTCAAGGGAAAAAGTTTTATTCTTCTTTCGTTCTTGGGAGTACGGATAGAAACCAGCGGAACCTCCTGTGGGATCAAATGGTGACAAAATCACTTATTAGAGAGGAAGCGTGGTTCGTTACTGGCGACTTCAATGACCTAATAGGCAATGAGGAGAAAGAATGAGGACCCCAACGGCCAGAGGGCTCATTTTCGGACCTACGAACCTTC
>NW_013624496.1:0-663 GCF_000695525.1 Brassica oleracea var. oleracea
TCCGGTTGGAGAAGACGAGGATGACGACTTTGTCGAACCGGTACCTCTGTGTGTTTCGGGTGGTTAGACACATGAAACCCTGGTTGGAGAAGACGAGGATGACGACTTTATCGAACCGGTACCTCAGTCTCGAAGCCGTGAGGAAGACGCAAGAAGACGTCGTGAAAAGGATAAGGCTGATGACGAATCACTCATGAAATCCGTTAGAGCCGTTGACCTATATGGATTTGAGGATGTAGAAGCTTCGTCTAACAACGAAACAGTTAACGATTATACCGTCGATGATATTGACTTCACTCTAGCAGATGCTGATATGTACACTGGGAAGCTATTCAGTAGCAAGCAAGAATTCAAGATCAGTTTGCACATTTATGCCTTAAAGCAGGTGTTCAGGTTCAAGTTCCACAAACATGCGTTTAACTACGTCGCAGCGAAATGCATTGATAAAAACTGCAAATTTTATGTTATGGCTAAGCAATTGGGGGAATCTTCGACATATCAGGTGAGGAAGGCGCAACTGAAGCATGTCTGCACATCTGATGCTAAAGCGCAATATAAGAAACATGCGAAGTCGAAAGTAATAGTTGCACTAATGAGATCGAAGTATGAAAGGCTTCAAGCTGGACCGCGCGCATCTGAATTACCCGAGATGCTCCGGAGTGA
>NW_013624497.1:0-663 GCF_000695525.1 Brassica oleracea var. oleracea
AACTTAAAAATTAAAAGATACACACCTTTGTGAAATGAACCAATAGGAAAAATAAAATGATTTGTGGTTTATGGTTATGGGTTTGATATTAAAATGTATATGTTCATAATATAGAGTTATAGAGTTAAGGATTTGAGTATGAATGTTAAAATTATTAAGTATACATTTTAAGTATGGATATATGGTTTGAAGTATGTATATGTAAGGTTTAGAGTTTGAGGTTATACTTATGGTTTTATATTCAAGTTTGGAAAAGTATACATCTTGAATTTAAATTATTAAAGTTTTAGTGTTAGTGTTTAGATTTATAAACATGATTTGAGTTTTAGAATATACTTGGAGTTTAAGTTTAAAATTTATATTATAAATTTGAAAAACTTAGATTTATGACTTTGTATGTAGAGTTTAAGTTTGGGGTTTGGGGTTTAGGGTGTAGATTTAAGATTTAGTGTTTGAGGTTTAGATTTAAATTTGAGATAGATTTTTAAAATGATTAAGTTTAATTTTTGATTGAAATGAATAGATTGAAATTTTAAATTTATGTTCAGGGATTTAACACCCTATAATTATATATAAATCTAGATACGGTTTTGCCTGCCACTGCCCTAAATGTCTGGATGATTCATCAATCTCCGAAATACTCAATTTCGCATTATTTTATTC
>NW_013624498.1:0-663 GCF_000695525.1 Brassica oleracea var. oleracea
GTCTAGTTTTTTCAAGTTACAAATCTGATCAATAATAGTGATAACAAATTGGTTAAAAAAAAATGATATTCTTATGTTACTTACTTTAGTTCCTTCCCACAACTTCTCAAGTTTGCTGCCATGCATGGATAGTTCCACGAGGAGCTCTGGGTTGGGAATACAATTCAAACATGTCATCGGAAAAAATCTCCATTTTAGTAATCTAAGTTTACGAGATAAATTGCTTTGTCCACCAAATAGATGAAATGCATCTCCTCCACCAGCACGTTCCACTTCCAATCTTAAGAACTGGAGATTAGACATTCCTTCAAAGGCTCTCTCACTCACATTTATTTCGTGTCCATCAAACATTACGCCAATAACACTTCCACTGCCCTGAAAACAGAACCAAAAATAAGGTAGAGATGATTGCAGTTTATCAAACAGACTCAGTTTGTAATGATCAGTACTGCAATACAACACTAATAGCAAAACTTACCGCTGCATCATCAGAAAGTACTTCACAAGTCTCTCTTTTATCGACCAGAAACTGGCGTTGTCCAGGCTCACTGGACTGTTTGCGGACAATATCCCTACCAAGCTGGACTAGCAGATTATGCATAATCACGAGTTCATTTTTCAAAGATATGAGAGACTTATCGGCTAAGACGTTAAGCCGTTGCC
>NW_013624499.1:0-663 GCF_000695525.1 Brassica oleracea var. oleracea
AGTCAGTGGTTTGCGTGTTTAGCATCTCATACCTCACGGAGTAACTCACCTGTTACTCACCCCTCCTTTCCTTTCCCTTTCAGATGAGACTGACGAGCAGGAGTGATTGCTATCGGACTGGTGCTTTGGGAGTTTTATTTCTGTCTTTTTCAGACTTGCGGATTTTATGCTTTTATCGATATTTTCGGGATTTGTTATGTTATTTGAATTTATGGCTATTTATTGGATTTACGACTTTGAAGTTGACTTTTGAAAAGTAATAAATGGAGATTTCAGACTTTTTATTTATTTAAGTTATTTTGGAAAATACGGGTGTTACAAAAACCCCTGCAAGACAAGAGAGACTCTATGGTTATTGAAACGTCGTGAAGACTCCATTGCTGGTTTTACGCTCAGGTGGTAAGCTCTCCTCAGGGGTTGTGTATTTTAGGGCGAATGTTAATAGTTGATAGTTTGAGCAAAGATTATTTCAGATATTACAAGTTTTATTATATGTTACCATTGCATCAAACTAAAGCTAGATGATCGATGTTTTTCTGTCTTTCTTTTGATCACTTTTTGTAGCCTTTTCCTGCGTCTATTCACATTTGAAAGAAGAAAAAAACGATGATCTGTTTTATTAGCCCAATATAATAGTCTTTTTGGTAGCAGTTTTCTATTGTA
>NW_013624500.1:0-663 GCF_000695525.1 Brassica oleracea var. oleracea
AAAAAAAAACAAAACCCTAAATCTTAAACATGTTTTTAAACTGTAAACATTAATTAAAAAAAAATCAATTTTTCGTAATAGCTTTATTCTTAAACCTAAATTCAAAATTTAATCATTTTAAAAATCAATAAAATCTTTTTTTTTTGCTTATTTGTATTTTGTAATTAAAATACTATTTCCATTGTATAATTTTAATCTTAAAATTAAACTCAAAATTTGATAATTTTAAAATCTAATCTCAAATTTAAAATCAGAACCTCAAAAAACTAAATTTTAAATTTACACCCTAAATCTAATACCCTAAACCCCAAACTCAAACCCTACATATAAAGTCAAAAATCTATTACTACAAATAATATAATTACTAAACTAAAACCTATTCCTTATATAAACAATATATATTTAGTGTGGATGATATTAAAAATATGGATTTTGGTGTGCTTAAAACCCTAAACCCCAAAACTTAACCCTATACTATAGACATAAATCTTTAAACTCTAATATTTTCATGCTATACACCAGAATTGTAAATTCAAACTCAATTTTTTTATCTTAATCTTTAACTTTTGGAACAAAAACCTTAAAACTTTAGTCAAACTCTTAAGACCAACCTTTGACATTACACTTCAAACTCTAAACTCTACATCCAAATCTTAATACAAA
>NW_013624501.1:0-663 GCF_000695525.1 Brassica oleracea var. oleracea
CACCAGGACGTTGAATAAATCTCATAGGAGTTAGGATGAAGAAGTTAACCCAATTTGAAATTAGGTGATCCCAGTTTTATTGTTTGGGAATATGACTACTTCTTTGTCATTCTAATCAAATCAGGATGAATCACGATGTGAGAAGCTGGATTTGGATACATAAAACAGTGGAGAATCACCAGGAAGTTGAATAAGTCTCATAGGAGTTAGAAAGAAGAAGTGACCCCACTTTCAAATCAGGTGATCCCATTTTTCCTGTTTGGGAATATGACAACGTCTTTGTCATTCTAATCAAACCAGGTAGAACCACGATGTGAGAAGCTGTATTTGGATACATAAAGTAGTGGAGAATCACCAGGAAGTTGAATAAATCTCATAGGAGTTAGGATGAAGAAGTTATCCCACTCTTAAATCAGGTGATCCCAGTTTTCTTGTTTGAGAATATGACTACTTTTTTGTCATTCTAATCAAACCAGGATGAATCGTGATGTGAAATGCTGTCTTTGGATACATAAAGCAGTGAAGAATTACCAACTAAATCTCATAGTAGTTAGGATGAAGAAGTTATCCGACTTTAAAATCAGGTGATCCCAGTTTTCCTGTTTGGGAATAAGATTACTTCTTTGTCATTCTAATCAAACCAAGATGAATCGCGATGTGAGA
>NW_013624502.1:0-663 GCF_000695525.1 Brassica oleracea var. oleracea
TCGGTGAATGTATCACCGAGGGCAATAATGCAAGTGAGAAAGATAGACACAGTGCGATATTAATTATACGCCATCATCTTATTGAGAATCTCAAAGATCAATATTTGACTATTGAGAATCCTCTAGACCTTTGGACAGAGTTGAAAACGAGATATGATCATCAGAGAACGGTGTTATTACCAAAGGCTATGTATGATTGGAGGAATCTCAGAATCCAGCACTTCAAGTCTGTGGACGAGTATAACTCAGCCCAGTTTAAAATAGTTTCAAAATTGAAACTGTGTGGTGAGGATATAACGAATAAGGATATGCTTGAGAAAACCTTTTCCACCTTCCACACAAGCAATGTGTTGTTACAACAACAGTACTGTGATAAGGGCTTCACAACTTATGCTAATATGATCTCTTGTCTCTTGCTCACTGAGCAGAACAATGAACTGTTGATGAGAAACAGTGAATTGAGACCTCCTGGAACAAACCCATTACCTGAAGCACATGCGACCGTAGAGGCTAAGAAAGAGTTGAACCATGTTCAGAGTGATAGCCAACACAACCGTGGTCGTGGAAAATGGCATAGACGTGGTTGTCGAGACTGAAACTCGTTTGGTCGAGGCCAAGGAAACTCATATGGTCGTGGCTCCTATGGAGGCCGTGGACATGGCC
>NW_013624503.1:0-663 GCF_000695525.1 Brassica oleracea var. oleracea
TTACGACGATATAGTTGAGGCCGAACCCATACCGCAAAGGACCCGTATTTATACTGAACGACACCGCGAAGGAGGACAACACCAGCTAAGCATTGACTACTTCAACGACGACCATTCGATATATTCGATACAAACTTTCAGACGCCGATTCCGCATGAATAAGGGATTATTCATACGTATTGTCGATGGCCTTGAACAATTCTTTCCATTCTTTCAGCAAAGAAAAGATGCAACGGGTAGGTGGGGTCTTACTGCACTACAAAAATGTACGGCAGCAATTCGTCTACTTGCTTATGGAAATTCGGCTGACACGGTTGACGAATATCTCCGACTTGGTGAGAGCACTGCACTTTCTTGTTTACATCATTTCACTGATGGGATAATACAGTTATTCGGAGATGAGTATCTGCGACGACCCACAGCAGAGGATCTTCAACGACTACTCGATATGGGAGAGAAACGAGGGTTTCCTGGGATGGTCGGGAGCATTGACTGTATGCACTGGGAGTGGAAAAATTGTCCAACCGCTTGGAAAAGACAGTACGCCCGTCGCCACGGAAAACCGACTATTGTCTTAGAGGCCGTAGCTTCACAAGATCTTTGGATTTGGCATGCATTTTTGGTCTTCCAGGTACCTTAAATGATCTTAATGTCCTCGATCGA
>NW_013624504.1:0-663 GCF_000695525.1 Brassica oleracea var. oleracea
ACTGGTCACTTGCCCTTCCATGACATGAATATGCTGCAAGGTAACTCGTTCTATTTGGTACCAATAGGTTATTGGTGCAGCAGGAACAGTCATGAACCCTCGTTGAAATTCTGTTGGATATAAAGAGAACATAATATGTTAGCTTTTCTATTTATTTTTTTGACATTAAAGGTATATTAATCGTAAGTGCAAGACAAAACATATAAGTTTGTGATGGCTTGATACCTTTCATCAAAGAGAACATTGACCCAGCATGCAAGACCATGCACTCGGGTACACACGAACACTGTAAATTTCAACGGAACATAAATGTCGAAAAATTGTATTTTTCACGAAAATAAATTAGCAGGTATATAAATTTAGACCATGTCATTCACCAAACAGAGAATAGTGCACACTGATATTTCTTTTATGTGAAACGGCATGGACAAAAGATTCTGTGATGTTAACGAAATACCATTGAAACAAATTTCATGTATAAAGAAGCTATACACCTATCTAAGTGAAATTTGACACTCACCTGCCAAAGCACACACACAACACACAAATTCACTCTTAACACCAATGAATCAGTTAACCCCAATAACTTATTCTTCCTTGTTTTGTTAAAAAAAAACGAGAAGCTTAGTCAAATCATAATCGCATGGCATAAAAATCGACACC
>NW_013624505.1:0-663 GCF_000695525.1 Brassica oleracea var. oleracea
AAAAATTGTTCAAAGTAAATTTTGAAACTAAAATATTGTATTTTATACGGTTTATAGTTTAATTTAAACGATATATATATTAATCTTAATAATTAATTAAATTAGACTTTTTACTTATATAATTTTTGTAATCATTTGTATTTTTTCATAACAAAAATTTTAAACCATGGATCATAAAATTTGAATGTGAGACTTTTAACAGTTTTAGTAATTTATAGCCTTTGGAAAAATTCAAAATATAACATATACATAAAAATCTAAATTTCTATTATATGGTTATTTTGGTTGTTTAATTTATCTAATAGTTTAAAATTAAACAAATATGATAGAAGATACACTATTTTTTATCAAATCTTTATTATTCAAAATCATTAATTGTCATATATACTTTAGCCACATTAGGAAATTCCATAAATATTATTTAAGGAAATAATAAAGTACATTAATGATGAATTTATTGTTAGTTTAATAAAAAAACTGTTACATAATTATATGGACCAACATATTTTTCTAATGATTTTAAGAATCATTCTAATGATGACATGTGGCTACAAAAAGAAGTTGTAATGCTTCTCAAATAATATATAGGGGATATGAAGATTCTTCATTGATGAATAAATCTATACTAATAAAAGAGACCTTTTGAGACTCCATAGAGCGTCC
>NW_013624506.1:0-381 GCF_000695525.1 Brassica oleracea var. oleracea
TCTCCAGCAGATAGAAGGTAAGTCCATCCTTGACTTTTTGTTATCTTTTGTCTTTCCTGTGACGTTCAATATTGTATTCATGATGTTGTCAAAAAAGTTTTTCTCTATGTGCATCACATCCAAGTTGTAGCGTAAAAGAAGATCCTTCCAGTAAGGCAGCTCCCAAAATATACTCTTCTTATGCCAATTGTGAGAGACTCCATACCCATCAGGCATATTTCCCTGAACATGTCAGTTTCCTCCACGCGGCACCGTTTCCAGAGCTCCATAATAATCAATTTCTGTTAAGATCTGTTGTCCGGTGAGATATGGAGGAGGACTATCTCTGAAAATTTTTTTGTATCTAAACAATGTCTTATTTCTTCGGTACGGATGGGAGAT
>NW_013624506.1:442-663 GCF_000695525.1 Brassica oleracea var. oleracea
ATCCACGACAAATTGGACAAGATAATCTTCCATAAGTTGTCCACCCAGACAATATCCCATAAGCAGGAAAGTCACTAATCGTCCAACTCCGTATCTCGTAGATATTGCATCCATCAGCCATTTTTTTTAGTTGTGTTTTTTCAGTTTTTCTTTTTTCTTAGATTTGTTGGTGTATTTTTAGCATTGAGAAATGACATATATATAGAAGATTTTCGAGTTTG
>NW_013624507.1:0-662 GCF_000695525.1 Brassica oleracea var. oleracea
TTTTTTCACGATTTCTGCATTTTTATATATTATTTTAAATAACCATTTAACATATATTATTCTATTTTAAAATTCAGATTTGAATATATCCAAATTTGAAAACGATTTCAAATATTTTTTAGATCTCGTTTTATATCACTCGAATATTTCTCTATAGCATAACTTTTTATGCGTTAAATGTTGATATACATTTTAGAAAATATTGTTGAGAATAGAAAAAGAATACTATCTTAAATGTTTACAGATAGCTGGTATTTATGTATTCTGATTCAAAAAATTTAACTGTTTAAATTTCGGTTCAGTTTATTACGATTATTGAACGGTTCAGTTTCTTATGATTGTTGATTTGTTCATGTGTTGCAGAGATGGGGATAACGATCTTGGAGGGGGAGCTGACGACAAATGCTTCAAATCTTGCCAATAACCAGTCTTCAAAATAAAATGAACTAAACCGGTATTATGATCTACGAAAAACATGACAAATGCCATAACTCAAATTAACATAACATGTTTAGATAATAAATATGGTACGACCGGTTACTAAATGTATAACTGTTAGCAATTTCACCGGTTTAATAAAATAAACACGAGAATCAAATAATCTTAAGCATTGTTCAATAGTTTTTAAAGGAAATATTAATGTTATTTCTTTCTTTTTTTTT
>NW_013624508.1:0-662 GCF_000695525.1 Brassica oleracea var. oleracea
AAAATAGTAATATTTCATTTAAAAGATATTTTTCACTAACATAAAATTTTGCTAATTTTGTATTTTCTGAAAAAAATAGAGAATAATGAAGGTTGCTGTCATTTTAATTTAAACCAAAAATATTTATTAAAAATGATAATATGATCTCAGAATTTTTTTCATTATTTTTTTTTGTTTATAATATCATTTTCAATATATAATCATATAAATGCTTCATATAAAGTAGTTTTTATTATAGTTTCGAGGGCCAACCCTTGTATTTACACATATTTGGTAGATTTCCTTTTCCCAATCGGTTTAGGAACTTGTATATGTAATGTTATATCATCGATAACATATGATTTTCAAATTCAATATCGGCTAGGGATGACGACGAGGATGGCAGGATTCGGCGAGGAAGAAAGTGGGATCTCAGACAGTGAGATCATAGAGGGTTTTCTGCGGCCAAAGATTGAAGGAGAAGCAGTGGCGATTCCGGGATTGATAGTGGAATTGGGGGAGGAGTTGTACACTCGAGAGCCATGGCTCCTTCCGCAGACAGCCCATCCCATCCTTAACCCTCGAGAGTGGCTCTACTTGGGGAAACCGAATCGAAATAATTTCCCCGTTGAAGGAGTTGATCACGAAGGGTGTTGGGTTCGCATTGGAAGTGCCATCTTGAT
>NW_013624509.1:0-662 GCF_000695525.1 Brassica oleracea var. oleracea
GAGGGTTAGATCGGTTCGTATACCTCAGATTGGAGACAAATTTAGTAGTAGACATGGTCAGAAGGGAACTGTTGGCATGACCTACACGCAGGAGGACATGCCTTGGACGATTGAAGGCGTTACTCCTGATATTATTGTGAATCCGCATGCTATTCCGTCTCGGATGACAATTGGACAGCTAATTGAGTGCATCATGGGAAAAGTGGCAGCTCACATGGGAAAAGAAGGAGATGCGACTCCTTTTACAGATGTCACGGTAGCTTTACATTTATCCTTGGCTGCTTGGTTACTTGTGGCTTAGTATTAATATATGACCGTTGTTTCGTGTATGTAGGTGGATAACATAAGCAAAGCTCTACATAAATGTGGGTACCAAATGCGTGGATTTGAGAGAATGTACAATGGACACACGGGCAGACCACTCACAGCTATGATATTCCTTGGGCCAACGTACTACCAAAGGTTGAAGCATATGGTTGATGACAAGATTCACTCTCGTGGACGAGGTCCTGTACAAATCTTAACAAGGCAACCAGCTGAAGGGCGATCCCGTGATGGTGGTCTGCGTTTTGGAGAAATGGAACGTGATTGCATGATTGCACATGGTGCTGCCAACTTTTTGAAAGAGAGGCTGTTTGATCAGAGCGATGCGTATAGGGTAC
>NW_013624510.1:0-662 GCF_000695525.1 Brassica oleracea var. oleracea
ATCATATTTTTTTAAGATTTCTATTATTAAAAGGTTCAATTGTTAAGATTAAGTGAATGAATTTTTAAAATGTTTTTATTATGAAAAGGTTTAATGGTTAAGCTTTGAAAATATACAACTATTATATTATGAAAATGTTCCAATGAAAATGTGCAATGGTTAAGTTTCTGAAAGGATACAATTTTTTAAAGAGTGAACACATCTTTTGCTTAAGTAAAACTATGATTTCATACTCGAGATCCTAAATAAAATTGTAGCCATTAGATTAGAGAGTATGAGGAAATTCCACCGTTAGATTTTAATTTGTTTTCTTGTATAAAAAAATGCTGGCATCAGAGTTTTAGATGAAATGAGTTGCTAACATGATACGTTTTTTTTTCTAATCGTTTCTGCTCTTTCCATATCTATAATCATAACAACACACATTCTACATGAGCAATTTAAATATGATTATTATCATTTTAAAAAGTATTACTTGTATCATTTTTTTAAAGTTAGTCCTACACAAAAAAAAATATAGTTAAAAATCGTGTTTTACAAGACAAAAATAATTTTAAGCATAGAAATATTATTCACCTTGTTCATTACAAAAGTTTGGAAACATATTATTTTCTCATGTTCACTACCACCATAATTGAAATTTAACATATTATTAAATCGAT
>NW_013624511.1:0-662 GCF_000695525.1 Brassica oleracea var. oleracea
GGAATTCCTCCAATCAAATAGGGCCTTTGGTAATAACACCGTTCTTTAGTGAGCATATCTCGATTTTTAACTCTGTCCAAAGGTCTAGAGGATTCTCTATAGTCAGATACTGATCTTTGAGACTATTAATAAGATGATGGCTAATAATTAATATTGCCATGTATCAATCTCTCTCATTTGGCATTATCGCCTATTGTGATTCATTCACCAAGTCTTTTGAGTTTAGGATAAACTCAGTATCCAGTGCCCATTTCAAATAATTATCTCCTGAGAGATTTAGGGCAGCAAAATACAAGTTGATTTTCGACATCTCAAATCATATATCACTCAATATTTAGGTATAATTTTCATGCGGCCTTACTCTTTAAAACAAAATAATCAATTCGGATTTCAATCTTGTGAGGACAATGAAACTATCAATCTTAAAGGCATTTAATCAATCAGTCAATTTCTAGCAAGTCTCAGCAATACTATTTCTATGTGCTCATAATATTATGGTTTATCAAGACTAGCAAAAAGGGATTCAATTAATCATGCAATTAGGGTTTAACAATCAATGGATTTTAGCAAGACTAGTAAATAGATTCATTAATCACTCAATCAGTTTCAAGGCTTATTTTAGCAATACTAGAATATATATTTCAAGCATGAATTTCAATGAA
>NW_013624512.1:0-179 GCF_000695525.1 Brassica oleracea var. oleracea
TTGGCGAGAAAATGCATTTTTCCGGTTTTGGCGAGAAAATGCATTTTTCCGGTTTTGGCTAGAAAATGCATTTTTCCGGTTTTGGCCGGAAAATGCTTTTTGGAGTTTTTGACTGAAAAGTGTGTTTTTATGAAAATATGCGTTTTATATTTTTTGAGGAAAAATGCATTTTGTGGTTT
>NW_013624512.1:246-662 GCF_000695525.1 Brassica oleracea var. oleracea
TTTTCCGGTTTTGGCGAGAAAATGCATTTTTCCGGTTTTGGCTAGAAAATGCATTTTTCCGGTTTTGGCCGGAAAATGCTTTTTGGAGTTTGGCGGGAAAATGCGTTTTTTGGGTTTTCGTGAGAAAATACGTTTTTTTTTGTTTTGACGGAAAAATGCGATTTTTCGGTTTTGGTCGAAAAGTGCGGTTTTACTGGTTTGGCCGAAAAATGTGTTTTTATGGAAATGTGTGTTTTACATTTTTTGGCGGAAAAACGCATCTTGCGGTTTTGGCGGGAAAGTGTGTTTTTTCAGTTTTTGCGAGAAAATGCATTTTTTGGTTATAGCAGAAAAATGTATATGCAAAAAAATATAATTTAGGGTTTGAAAATAGGGCAAATCTCCAAAATAGCACTTTTCTAAGTTTATATCACAAA
>NW_013624513.1:0-662 GCF_000695525.1 Brassica oleracea var. oleracea
TCAACCCACTTAAATAAATGATTTTCCTTCTTTCGCTACATAGAAACAGTAATTTAATCGAAAAACAAATCGAAAATTGAATCAGACAGAAAAAGAACATAACAAATCGGTAATTGAATCGAAAAAAAAATCAAGACTATGAACTTGTGCCCCTATTTCACATCTATAGAACCGTCGGTAAGGATTGTCATCAGTTCTAGAATAGAATATCACAACCCCTTTCCCGCACCAGCACATAGATGGCACCCCGTATGAATGTCGCCTTGAAGTATTCATGTGTGTAAGAAACTGATTCAGAGAGAAAAAGGAGATTGACGGAAAAGATGATCTGAAAAAATGGGAAAAGTCGGGTTTCATTCCTGAGTTGGTCTTTAATATGTCGGGTTTTAGGTTTATTATGGATCTAGTTCTGGTCGGGTTTGATTGCTGAGTTGGATCAAAAGTCTGGTTTACAAGAAGCCAAGTTAAGTGTATTACATTTATTCGATTTATTTACTCCTACGGGATGAAGATATAGTAAAACAGTTTTGATAACTCATTGTCTATAGTTTAGTGTATTGTGTTACCTTCTGGTCTCATTCCGTGTTTAGGGTATGATTAGGTTCTCGTTAGGTGTTTTTTAAGACTCTCGATTGAATGACTGTGGTTTTCTATTTGTCTCG
>NW_013624514.1:0-662 GCF_000695525.1 Brassica oleracea var. oleracea
AACGACTCGAGTTGTTTCTTTGCTAAGGTCAGAGCCTTGGACATAACAGATTTGCCCAACCACATCTACGAGTTTAAATATCAGTTATGATAACAGAACATATTATAAACCCAGATGCAATATGATAATATACCTGGAAGTTCTAGGTTTGTGTTCGCAATCACTTGGAAATTGTCAAACAGTCTAATTATGATTGGAGATTGATCTCAGGAGCACCCGTGATGACTTCATCAATAATAGTTGGTGAGATGAAACGAATGAGGAATGGATGATCAATTATCTTGTACATGCTTGAGCACCTAGCAACCTCAAAACGATCGACTTTCACAATGGAACCGGCTTTCAAAGATGGCATGTAATGATTAGCACGTCCGGCGGGAATAAATCCATGAATCACGGAATCTGCAAATAATATTATTTAACAAAGAATCAGAAAATCAATTAAAAACAATTATATTAAATAAGTGTGATAAATCGAAGATCAACTTACTTTTTCATCAAGGAAGAGAACCGTGATTCCCATAAACTTATTGTCTTTCTTGAAGTTCAGGGAATCTCATAAGCGAGGAAGTTAGAGGCTATGCTCTGACTACTACAATACTAACATGGAGAGATTCGAAGGTTGAGTGACGGATGCCGGGAACACCGGTTTGAGGAACTGG
>NW_013624515.1:0-309 GCF_000695525.1 Brassica oleracea var. oleracea
TTAATCTGAGCCCTTATAGACATGAACTGATCACTGGTAATTTATTTCAATCCACTTGTGCCTTGGACGAATTTTTGATTAAAAAGTTGCTGAAACAAAAATCACATAGAGCTGAAACCGATTTTATTTTTGATTATGTTTTGAAGCTTGATAACTTGTGTGTTGAAACTGATAAACCTTGGCATAATTTGAAACCAATGTTTGAAAATTGTGTTGTCTTGAGCTTTGATGTCATCTTGGTTTACAGCACCTTCTTTGATGCTTATCCTAAGAGCTTGGATCATGTTCTTGATGTCCTAAGGATAGAGA